>NC_081573.1:1412439-1511240 GCF_022355385.1 Mustela nigripes
CCCTGGGCTGCTCTTCCTGGGCTGCCTGTGAGGATCACAGGCTCTTCTTGGTCTTCCCTTCTTTGCTCTGCTGGGCACATGCTTCTCTTTCCCTGTCTCTTCCCTTCTATATTAAGGAACGTTTATCTCCACTGTGATACAGATCAGTTTGCTTTCTTAGGACTTTATCCTACTGTGAGTACTTAGGATTATCTTCTTTCAAAGAGTAGGTTTAGTTTTCTTTACCTGCAACTTCTTTTTTTTTTTTAAGATTTTATTTATTTATTTGACAGAGAGAGATGACAAGCAGGCAGAGAGGCAGGCAGAGAGAGAGGAGGAAGCAGGCTCCCCACTGAGCAGAGAGCCTGATTTGGGGCTCGATCCCAGGACCCTGGGATCATGACCTGAGCCGAAGACAGTGGCTTAACCCACTGAGCCACCCAGGCGTCCCTTACCTGCAACTTCTTAAGACACTAATCTACATAGGTATATGCTTCTTGGTACCCATCTTGATTTCCTTTCTATTAATATATACTTTACAATATTCCATTACATTAGGTGTACAACATGTGGATTCAACAACTCTATAGGTGCTACTATACTCACCAAAGTAGCTAATATCTGGCACCATAAAATGCTATGGGAAAACCATTGGAGGAGTTCCCTATATTGTTTATACTCCATGGAAGCCTGCACTTCCCATTTCCACTTTCTCATGTTGCCAGTCATCCTTCTCCATTCCAAACTGGTAGCATTCAGGCTATTCATTGTATTTGTGTCTCTTTCAGCTTTTTTCATTGTGTCTTGTAATTTGTGATAATGTGGTTTGACCCAGAAGGTATTATTTGATGTGAACTAAGTGACATACAAATACTATACGTATTCACTTATGTGTACAACCAAAATAACAACATAAATGAAAAAATAAGAAACAGACTTATGAATGTCTATTTTGTTTTGAATAAAGTCCATGGATAATCTCAAAAAATATAAAAATTCCAAGATGACACACATTCTATACTGTAACCTGTTGGACTGTAACACTTCCAATACTGGCAGAAGACAAAAGGTTCTCAGGTCAAAGTCCAAGTGTCTTATGGCTCATGACACAGCAAACATCATAAACATCCTCATCACACTAATTCCGCTGGCCAGCCATCCACCCCCAACTCATACAGAGACACACTGCACATGGGGTGGGTTTGTGTTGGAGACTCTGAGCATAGGAAACCCCAGTATCTTCAAGGAACATCTAGCATATATGCCTGATTCTTATCCATGAGAAGAGACCATCTGTTTTCCTGTACAATAAACTCATCTGTCCTCGACCCAAGATCAAGATGCTATCACTATACTACCAAGCTTTTTTATACACAAATATAAGTGGAATGACCATTATAACTATAACGTCAATCAAAGAAATGCTCAGGCAGGTCATGAGGTCACCACATGACTTCTAGGAAGAGTGACAATACTGTATAAGGCACATGTATGATTTGCCTCAGATATCCACCACAATACAGATACATTTTCCTTCATGATCTTTTGCTGCTCACCTGGCGCTGCTGTACAGTCGCATGCAGGGTAGATCCCAAAGTCAATGTACCTGGAAGGTTTGACTTTAAGATCTTCCAACCATCGGCCATAAGACCAATTGCAAAGTTCTGGAAGATACCCAAAATGCACACTGTGCCACCAGGGACACATCCCTGGCTACTCTGTGAACCTAATAAAAAAGTGTGCATCCAGCATCATGGCAGAAGTCTTTTACCCAAAAGCTGTCAGTGTGGGTGGGACTCCATTACAGACAATGTCCAATGATTGCCTATTCTCTTGTGTAGATGAACCGACCTGGCTAAAGGGAATTGTCAGCACCTGTGACTGACTTGGGTGTCCAGCCAATGCTATGAACTAGAACATTCTCTGTTACTTGTCTGGGTAGCTATGCAGTTTCTAAGTCACTTCCTATGGCTGACCCTAGCCTCCATTCCTCTGCCACTAGAAGCCCTAGACAGAGACCCTAGACAACCTCAGAGCCTCTCCAACAGGCCTCTGGGGAGAAAACCAAGCCAGGAGCACGGACCAAGCACTGAGCATAACATCTTGCTCTGCATGAGCAGGGAGTCTCCTCAGTGAACCAGGGCAGCCTCAGAGCTCAGCCTATGATCCTGCCCAGCAACAGAGAATGGCCTTCGATCCTGCCACATGTTCAGCATCACCTCTGGCCCCGGCTGATCATGGAGTTGCCAGCATAGGTTTTGGAGGCACTCAGGAGTCCACACGTGTCCATGGACAGATGTTTACCCTCTGTGCTCAAAGAAAATAAGTTTATATCCCAAATCATCACACGTGTTTTACACCAGAGGCTGCTGAGTTCCATGGGATTCCTCTAGAAGGGATGACGAACAGTTGGCTACATTCAGATGATAGAGAATAAAACCACTCAAATTTGCTGTCTTGCCATTTCAGAAAGGGAGAAGGCACAGATACAAGAGTGAGAAATTCCACAGGATTCCAATGAAAATTGGTATCAGACAGATATTTGCAAGTTTCAAATGCACACAGGGTATTTTTTTCTTTTTACAGGTGCACTATTCCCATTCACAGAGGATTCAGTATAAAACGTGACTTTTGGGCTCCTTTTTAATCATTAAAAAGAAAATACAAAATATTCACTAGCATCTGACACGTTCCTCTGCATACTGCATACAACGTATTTCCCACGGTTACTGAATCTGCTCTTAATGTATTCAATGCTCTGGATTCTATGGGTTAGGGCTAATACTATTCTCCTTGTACTGAAAGAAATAATTTGTTTTTTCATTTATTGATTTTGAAAGAAATGATGTAGATAAAGAAAGGTATAGTGAGCCTCTCACTATTGGTAGAGTCAGGGTTTGAATCTGGCTGCCCAACATAGGAACATGAGGCACACGGGACAAAGGAGAAGGAGGCCCTTCTACAAGGTGGCCTGGGTTTGGATTCTATTTCCTCGACACTCAATGGTTCACCCACCCGTCCTCACACAGAACAGCTTCCATGAATAGACACTTCAAAATCAACATTCCAGTGCACACCACACATATGTAGCCTGAGTGCTTTCCTGGTTGACTCCTCAGTACTAGAAAGAAAGGTCAGGCATCCAAGGTGCAATACAGGAAAGGCCCAACACACAGGAGTTCAGGTTCACACCTGGAGAACCAAGACGACACATCTGAGTATCTCACTACATTACCCATGGGCTACTACCTTTCTTGAGGAACCTGACTATGAATGTGTACCCAGATGTAGACTCTCAAGGTGTAGTCCCTAGACAGCCACCTGATATTGGGAAAAAAAGGAAAGGTGGGGGCCTGCACCCCAGAGCTACTGACATGGTAATGTAAGGCTGGGCACAGGGATGCAAATTTACAAGTGTTCCCAGTGATTCTGACCCAGAAAAAACTTGACAACCACTGCAGGAACTAAGTCACAAGTATATCCTGAGTTATCCCCACAGAGGTCATTCTCAGAATCCCTCCGTGCTTGTGGTCATGTTCGTGTTGGGACACACACTCATACACACAACACACACAACACACATTTCCTTCATTCATTAATAAATCTGACTCTAACAGAATCTATCTTGGCTTCCTCCTCTTTCATCTCTCTCTTCTCTCCCTCCTCCTTCAGCTTGCTGAGATCACCCCAGATACACTTTAGTTTATGTTCCTGAATGAAAGCAATCCAAATTTAGGTGAATGGGAACAGGGATTCTGGGGTGGCTCAGTTGGTTAAGTGGCCACTCTTCATTACAGCTCCATTCATGATGTCAGGGTCCTGGGTTTGACACATCATCAGCTCTCCACTCAGCAGCGAGTCTGCTTCAGGATTCCCTCTCTCTGTGCCTTCACTCTACTCTCTAGTGTGCTCTACATTAAATGACGCTTTTTAAAAAAAATGGGGCTCCTGGGTGCTTAGTGGGTTAAACTTACAAATCTTCACTTCAGATCAGGTCATGATCTCAGTCTCAGGGTCCAGAGATCCAAGCCTGTGTCAGGCTTCAAGCTCACTAGGGAGTCACTTTGAGATTCTCTCTCTTTCTCCCTCTGCCCTGCCCCTGCCTCTCACCTGAACTTTCTGTAAAATAAATGAATACATCTTTTCCTTATTTTAAACTGATCTGGAACTTATGTACATATTTTTTTAAGTTAAGAAATGCATGAAAGGCGTTAACACATGTTATGGGTTATATAGTACTGAATATAGCATTCTCACAATAAATCTGTATTTGACTATTTTTATTGGATGATCAGAAACAATTGCAGGCTTAAGCCGTTCTTTATCAGCATGCCAATGCATGTAGCAGAAAATCCGCATGCACTAAAATTAAGAACATTCTCAATTTTAGGGCTTCCTTGAAACAGCTAGTCAATTTCAGGGCAAAGTGTCATCATCTTTGCGCCAGACACTGTGAAAGAATTCAAAGAAGAGACATTCAAAAACATCTTCCACGTGCACCTCTGCTACAGTTATGTGTTTCAACATAGATTGGCCCTGGTGACAGTTCTGGTCAATGGCATATAGAGAGTGGTGTCTTGGGAAGGATGGTTTCCCTGAATGGGAACAGAAATGGTTCAAATCAAATTCCCTATGTCCTATCAGATTTACACTGTCTCCTTTGCTGCAAGAAACATGGATTGCTCTATGGTTCTGGGCAGTTATCCTGGGGCAAAGAAAATTCAAGTATAAGCACTATGGCGGGGTGGACAATCCCAGAAAGAAGACATGTAAAATCAGATTATACTCAAGGTTATCTGGGCTATTTCAGAAGACCTGAGCATGTACCGACACACTGGATATGTAAATATCCAAATATTCACCTTCTTTTCTGCATGTACACAACAGGCTTTCATGGTATTGCTGACCACAGCAGAACAGCACCTGAAAAATCTATTATCCTTCAACTGATCCCATGTTCAATTATGAGCATACCATGCTACCCAACTTGAATGTTACCTGTCTCTACAACTCATACAAATCCACTTTTCACTCAGGTCAAGAGGGGTGTAGGGAAAGCATGGGCTCTGAAACAGCATAGGGACAGCTACCCCAAATGCTGGGAAGGCTGTTTGAAGCAGAAATCATCTGGTAATTGGTGACTGACTTCTCAAAGAATCAGTGCCTTGCACATGGATCAGAGCACAGGATAGATTCATTCCAGGGCTGAGTGGAAGTGAGGGAGGGCCTTGCCAAGCACAGGTCATCATGCTTGCAAGGTCACCCATCTACCCTGAATCAGATCTATGTTTGTTTATATTCCTAAAATACCAATGCTTTGTGGAACCACAACACACACTTGGCTGGTTCTCACTGGTAGTGTCCAGCAGCCTTCTTCATCTTCAACATCTATTCTGTCATGGGACATCTTTAAGATATGCCCACCGTGTTTAAATCAACTAATACTCCCTCTCCACACATTCCATGCATCTGGGCCTCAGAGAGTACAATTATCTCTGGCATCCAATAGCAACTGGTCCTCAGGACCAGCAGGGAATACATCACATCACGAGAAAAGCATCGAACATCCCAGACAGCCACATTTCCCAGGAATGCATCTCTGTCCCATTCACTCATCACAAGTAGCTTCCCAAGGCCTTGCAGTGACCAAAGGGACCTCTCTGCCAGATTTTTGTTCACATTTCAAGAGTTCACCGTATTTCATTTCCATAGCACTTACTTTCCTCCCAAACTGTCACAACATCATATTTTATCTGTCCTCACAACTTCTAGTGCCAAATGCCTAAATTAATCCTGTGGCCAAGTGATGATTTTTTGCTTTTCCTCCAGTGCAGTGGTGACAACATTGTATTTAGAATGCACATAGGCCTCATGCAATCCTGTTATCAACCATTTACAAAGGCACTAGAAAACTCCAAGCTACTCCTAAGGCTAGGCAAGGGCCTGCCTGGCTTAGGTGGGAGGGGGAGTGCAGTGACAAAGAGGTTTCCAGAACACAGGAGGGAAAGTCAGCTGTGATGCCTCCATCACTGAAATAGAGATGAGACAGAAGAACTGGACAGGATTTGGGAAGAAAGGAAGTACAATTTTTCCTTCTAGATTCAGATTCAGTAGTGTAGCCTTGGACAGGGGTCCTCTCCCCAGATGAAGAATTCAGGCCAATGTTTCAACCAAGATCTATTTCATCTCTTCTGTTGGGCTGCTCCATCACTCCTAACAGAACACTATGTTCTGTTTAAGTTAGAACAACTACTCAGCACCCAGCCATGTTCCATCTTTGTTTCCTTTAAGTGTTAAAAAAAAAAATAACAAAGAAAAACAAATACCATGATTCATGAAGTCTGCACGTTTCTACCTAATCACATGCTGACACTGAAGTGACCAACATGGATGATGTTATTTCCTAGAAGTTAAAAGAAGAATAACTAAAGAAATCTTACTTTTCCAATTGCAAAGGAAGGAGTGATGTCTATCAATTTAACTATATGGAATTTATAATGCCCCCTGGAGAATTACTCTCACATTTAAATTAAATATTGAATACCATGTCATTCTATGGAAACTCTTGTTAAAATCTCTATCAAGGTAGGTAAGCAACAGGTCAGCACAGGATAAGGAAAACAGTAGATCCTACAGGAGTAAAACCCAGTTATATAAGAGCCAATTCAAATGGGGAGATTCTCAAACTAAGATACACGAGTTGTAGTAAGCATAAATTCAATACAATACAGAGAAGAAAACTATTTCTATTATGAATTTAGAATCTCTTTGCTTGCTAGGAAATCATCACTTTTCAAACTTGGAAATGACCTGGTTTGAACCAAGAATCCTTTTCCTTCTGAAGGTATAGGTACACACACATATGTATGTAGACATGTTTCTTCCTATTTAGTTCTGGGACTGCAAAATTTATCTTTACCTTAATATGACACACTGCATTCTGTGCAGATCAAACCCTAAAACTCTGCTTGTGTTCTTTATGCTTACAAAACAGCAGGAGAAAAATACAGGATAAAATTTGATCGATAGTCCTTGAGAATTGTGTAGCTATGGCTCATCATTATATCTGTAGTGACTTTGTTCAATTAGCGATTGTTAGATAGAACCCCTGGGCATTAGATGGTGAGCCATGGTTCAGGACAAGAAAAAGAAACTAACATTTACAAAAATCATTCCCAACAATCCTTATCAAAATCTTAGCAATTAAAAAGAAATTTATACATACTGAAATAGAGAAATACACTCAAAACCATTCTGTGAGGTCAGCAGTACCCTGATACCAAAAGCAGTATAAAAAAAAAAGATAAAAGGCTGCTTTATCTCATGAATCTTCTGCTACTCTGGCTTTCTTTGGGCACCCATCTACATGTACTAATAGAGTCAAAAGAAAAAACGAATCACACTGAAAATAACTGTCCCTCTCTAGAGATCCATCTGCCCCTGAATCCTTTCAGGTCTGCTAATACAGTTAACCATTGGATAATGTGCTTTTCATCAATAACGGTCCACTTACGCACAGAGAAGTCTGCTTGATAAATCCAGTGCACTACAGCAAATGTTTATTCATTATGATTACATTCATATTTTATTTCTTCAAATTACTTTCTTATGGAACTATGGTATATAAGGCAGACCACATGCAAAGAATGGGACGACTCATGAAATGTTGTAATTAACCCACCCAACACTACAGATGAAGAGAGATTTTTTTTTTTTTAAAGATCATTTATTTATTTATTTGACAGAGAGATTACATGTAGGCAGAGAGGCAGGCAGAGAGAGAGAGGAGGAAGCAGGCTCCCTGCTGAGCAGAGAACCCGATGTGGGACTCGATCCCAGGACTCTGGGATCATGACCTGAGCCGAAGGCAGCGGCTTAAACCACTGAGCCACCCAGGCACCCTGAAGAGAGATTTTTGAAACACAATGAGAGGGGCAACTGGGTGGCTCAGTGGGTTAGGCCCCTGCCTTCAGATCAGGTCATGATCTCAGGGCCCTGGGGTCAAGTCCCACATCTAGCTCTCTGCTTAACAGGGAGCCTGCTTTTCTCTCTCTACCTGCCTCTTTGCCTACTTGTAAATTCTGTCAAACAAACAAACAAACAAACAAATCTAAAAAGAAACAAAATCCACTTCCTCTTGTGCAAGAGCTCCTAGAAGATCACTAGGAGGATTCTCAGCAGTCCAAAAAGCAGTGGGGCCTGACATAACATACTCAGGTACTCAAAGATTGAAAAATAGCCACCAACAATACTTTACCTAGCAAAATTCTTTTCCATGGAGCATTAAAGAAGACATTCCCAAGTGAAAACCCCTCTAAGCTTGCCAGTAGATCTGTCCTACAAGAACCATTAAAGGAAGTCTTTCTAGATGACATAAAAGGATTCTACCCAGAAACTGCAACCACATAAGAACACAGAGCTCTCCGTTGAACATAAATATGTAGACCATTACACAAACGTGCTGTGTTGCAATGAGATACCGGTCACATTTATTTCTGCTACAGAGTTTTCTTTTGAAAAAAAAAAATCACATTTGTGGGTAATAAAGGATCCAAAATAAAAGAATTTGTGATGTCGGTAACAAAGTCGGGAGGGGGTGCAGGGGTGGAGACAGGAAGAAGAGTTTTCTATATAATTGACACTGAGTTTTAAAAGGTTTGTTTTAGGGGTACCTGGGTGGCTCAGTCAGCTGAGCCTCTGCTTTTGGTTCAGTTCAGGATCTCAGGGTACTGGGATCTAACCCCACCCCAGGCTCTCTGCTCAGTGGGGAGCCTGCTTCTCCCTCTCTCGTGCCTACCTCTCTGCCTACTTGTGATCTCTCTCTGTGTCAAATAAATAAATAAAATCTTTAAAAAATAAAAAAAAATAAAAGATTCATCTTACAGCTAAGTTGTTTTAATAAATCTCTAAGGTAAGCACAATGAAAATACTCATAGAAGACACATAACTCAATGACAAAGGTACCAAGACAAATCATGGGTATTTTTTTTTAAAGATTTTATTTATTTATTTGACAGATGGATATTACAAGTAGGCAGAGAGGCAGGCAGAGAGAGGAGGAAGCAGGCTTCCCGCTGAGCAGAGAGACGGACGTGGGGCATGATCTCAGGACACTGGGATCATGACCTGAGCCAAAGACAGAGGCCTTAATCCACTGAGCCACCCAGGTGCCCCTATCATGGGTATTAATCCTACAATTAATTAGATAAAGTATGTCTTTTGTATTTCATACCAAAACATGATACAGAAGTATAAAATGCTTGAAAATTACTCTGAATTCAAAAAAGTCTTTCTCTCATGCAGAGAATAAAAATTCACCCACAAATACATGATGAAAATAATTATCTGTGGATGACAACTCACCTAGACATGGTATAACATTCACTGACCACTCACCAAGGAGACAAAAAGTAGGGGTGACATAGTATATATGTGCGACATACATACTAAAGACAAAAACACACATAATTTACCGGTAAAAAGCATAAACCTCATTCTGTTTTGAGTTATACTCACAGAGTCTTGAAAATATGCTGAAATATACAGAGCTGAAAATTCTTTTCCTGTAACAACCTGCACAGATAAAACCCAACCGACACCTAGCTAATGTTGTGGAATGAGTCAGACAAGGAAGCACATTCTTAGGAAATTACCAAATCAGAATAAGAGAAAACTCAATCCATGAAATTCTAAATAAAACACTGATGTATGACAGAAAAGGAAAACTTGTATATCACCAGAATTTTGAACTGTGTCCACGCACCCATGAGAACAAGCAATTGATTGGTGTATCTTCATGGACTATAATATCGTAAAGAATTCTCATTAAAATCAATCATAAAGAGATGTAAATGAAAATTTTATGAACACTTAAAAAGCTTGAAAGATGTGTATTATGGTATTAATATATTCGTTCTCCTCCACAGAATGTAACCCAGTCCGTTATGACAGAGGAATCAAACATCTTCATTTCTGAATAAATAAACATCATAGATGTTAAAAATATGCTGAGAGACTCTGTATATGAAATTAATATTTGGGGTTAAATTCTGATGCATTCTGAGAAAAGTAGAAGAAAATGCTCATGATTAATTTCCCTGAAGCAACACTGCATTACTGAACACAAGGATTTTTCAAATATGGAGGTTTAGGGTACCTGGGGGCTCAGTCAGTTAAGCATCTCCCTTCAGTTAAGGTCATGATCTCAGGGTTCTGGGATCCAGCCCCACACTGGGCTCCCTGCTCAGCAGGGACTGGGCATCTCCCTCTCCTTTTGCCCTTCTGCTCCGTACTCATTTTCTTTCTCTCTCTTTCTCTCTGTCTTGAACAAATAAAAATATTAAACAAACTATATGGGAATATTACTAATTGTCTAACTCACATCTTACAAAGCACATGCCCATGTCGTATCAGGACATTTGATGTAAAAAATTCAAAGATAAAGCTCATATAAAACTAATTAGAGGGGTGCCTGGGTGGCTCAGTGGGTTAAGCCTCTACCTTCAGCTCAGGTCATGATCCCAGGGGTCTGGGATCGAGTCCCACATGGGGCTCTCTGCTCAGCAGGGGGCCTGCTTCTCCTCATCTCTCTCTCTCTGTCTGTCTCTCTGCCTATTTGTGATCTCTCTCTCTGTCAAATAAATAGATAAAATCTTTAAAAAAAAACTAATTAGAAAGTGAAAACACACATGACAAAGTCATAAGAAGTTCATAGAAGAATCATACAATGATGCAATTATTTAAAAAATAAGGTAATAAATGACAATTTCTTAATGGCTACAAGTTCAAGTTCTAAATGTGTTATCTCCCCAGGAACAATTGTTATGTCGGAATTCTAGTAAACAAATGGAGACATTACAGTATTTCACCACTGAGGAATGGAACTCATAGAGCAGAAATTTCTATATGGGAAAAAAAAAGAAAGAGAAAAAGAGAAGAAAAAAAAAAAACGATTTGAAGGGAAATAAAGCAGTACAATTTCTCATTTTAGGACAGTGCTTTGTTATATGATGAAGTTACCAAAACTCAGTTTTGTAAGATTAAGACTAACGCCTCCGTAACATTAGAAAGCATAAGCCAGAGAACACTAAAAATAGGTCTCCAGTGTTCAGGAATTTCCCCACCAAACCTCAGTGTGCATACAACTACCCTGACCTACTTGTCCCATAATGAAAAGCAGAACTGACAAAGGCCATAGTGGACAGGTCCTCAGAAATAGGATGCCTTCCCCAGGGCCCTCACAACAATAGAAAGCTCTCAGATTAGGGGGCCCTCCCCTTCAAAAGAGAGTCTCCTTGCTCTCCCTATGGATGTGATGGACCATCACTGGAGCTGAAGGAGAATCCCCAGAGAATGCAAGAGCTTGATAATGTTGGATAGCAGACATTCCTCTTAGAAAGAGAGAGACATAAAACTAGGCAAGTCTCCAACTGATTTTCATTCAAGGAGAGCTACTTGAACCACAGCTTACGGTCTACCTTCCTCCTTCAGACTTGGACCTCCCCTCTGTCATCTGCCTTATTCATTCCCACCTAGCTGGATGGAAGCCTCCGGTCTCCTTTCTCTTCACATCCGGAGCTGCTTCTCTTGCTCCAAATATATAATCAGGTCTAGCTTTGACAGAAGGAGACCTGTTTATGAGGAAGAACAAAAATGACAATTGCTTGGGTGCCTGGGTGGCTCAGTGGGTTAAAGCCTCTGCCGTCACCTCAGGTCATGATCCCAGGGTCCTGGGATTGAGCCCCACATCGGGCTCTCAGCTCAGGAGGGAGCCTGCTTCCTCCTCTCTCTGACTGCTTCTCTGCTTACTTGTAATCTCTGTCTGTCAAATAAATATATAAAATATTTTTAAAAAATTGACTATTGCTGACAATTCTACTTTCCATGAGTCTTGTGTTCAGTAGAGAAGAGATGATATTGTACAATCCCAGAAAATGGTTTCCCAAAAGGGTTCTCCAACAGTCCCTTTAGAACACACAGGAGGTGGGGCACCTGGGTGGCTCAGGGGGATAGGCCTCAGCCTTTGGCTTAGATCATGATCTCAGGGTCCTGTGATCCAGCCCCACATCAAGCGATCTGCTTGATGGGGAGTCTGCTTCCCCCTCTCTCTCTCCCTCCTCTCTGCCTACTTATCATCTTTCTCTGTCAAATAAGTAAATGGTCTTCAAAAAAAAAAAAAAAAAAAAAAAGAAAGAACACACAGGAGGAATTTCCAATGTTCACATCCTGAACTACACTTCCAAGAAGTAGACATGATAATAAGAAGGGGAAATTTCGGTTTAAGATGTGAGCAGCACCATTTATGTCACTAAAGGTTGAGAACTGCCACTCATTTACACAAGCAACAATGTTTCCTTGAGGAAGGAGAAGCTAAGGCTGAGAAGGAAACACCATGAAGATTGTTCTCTCCATCTACCTATTTCCCTTTCTGCCTGGATCTGAATTCTAGTCATTCCAAGAGAAATCTCTGAAAAGACAGTCTTCACAGGAAGGAATAAAACCCTGAGTGGGGTTTGGGAAATCTGGAAGGAGTCTTCCTCACCCAAGAAGAGGAGGTGTCCGTAGTTATCCAACATCACATCTCTGTACTGTTGCCGCTGATTGTGGGTCAGGCGTCCCCACTCCTCCTCGGAGAATTCTATGGCCACATCCCTGAAGGTCAGCAGTCCCTGTAACAAATAACACAGTCATCAAGTGTCCACTGACACAGTTCATGATGTTTCCTAACATGAAAGTGGGAGTTAATGTCACCAGCTAGAACCAGATCCTACTTTTCCTTCTTCTGACATGGTGTGGAGTTAAAGAAAAACCTGTGGAGGGGCGCCTGGGTGGTTCAGTGGGTTAAAGCCTCTGCCTTCGGCTCAGGTCATGATCCCAGGGTCCTGGGATCAAGCCCCACATCAGACTCTCTGCTCAGCAGGGAGCCTACTTCCCCCACCTCTCTCTCTCTGCCTGCCTCTCTGCCTACTTGTGATCTCTGTCTGTCAAATAAATTTAAAAAAAAAAAAGAAGAAAAGAAAAACCTGTGGAGCAGGAAGCTGCCTGGTTGACAACTTCCACTCCTTTCACTCCCAGAAGTCAACTCTATCGACTACACAGAGGTGACAGCCCTCCTTGTCCAGTGCAAAGTGTTGGGATGTGGGAGAGGAGTCAATGGTCAAGAAATTCTAGACATGTTTTTGATGTGAAATATTGGGGTTCTGGAGTGAATGATGAAGGAATTATTCAGATACCCATGGTAAAACAACTGTGGTCCTAAATAAAACAAGGGGAGAGGAAAGTTGTGAGCAGTGACTGCTTCTATGCTTTCAGGTGGGGAGGAGGTGAGGGATAGCAGGAGGCTCTAAGGAATTTGGAAGCAAGTTTCCAGGACCCTCAGGGCCTCTTAGCTGGTGTTTTGATGAGGCCACACACTGTATAGTAACTTTTACTTAGGAGACCCTCCATTATCTATCAGAGGGCCACATGCCTGAAGGATGATGACCAAGCTACCTTTGAGGAATCAAGTTCAAAGAAGTTTCCAAAGCAGTTTTCATCTGTTAAAGAGGAATTACAGGATCCTGGAGGTCTATTGTCAAGCTAAGACTGCTTTTTGCATCCAACAAAACATTAACCTTGAGGCAGTTTTGAGCTCCCTGAGGAATGTCCTACTCTGCCTTTCTCAGGTATTTATCAAAAGACTGGAAGCTGAAGGAAATTTAATTTTATCCTCACCTCCATGGCTTTGTTCCCCTCCTCAGAAACTACCAGCAAGGGGGACCCAGATAATTCAGTGGTTAAGGGTCTGCCTTGAGCTCAGGTCATGATCCCAGAGTCTTGGGATGGAGCCCTGAGTTGAGCTCCCCACTCGGTGGGGATCTGCTTCTCCCTCTTTCCCTTTCTTCACTCTCATACACTCTCTTTCTCAGCTGAGAAAACATTTAAAAGAAGGAAAGAAGGAAGGAAAAAAGGAAGGAAGGAAAGAGAAAGAACAAACCTACAAGCAAGAGAAACGCAGAAGAAAGAATTTGACACCTGAAATACGATAGTTCCCGCATATTCTTCAGTATCCATGTTCCTTACAAATGACAGGAGGGAAAATAGGAACATGACAGGGGAGGATCTGATAAGCAGGACCAAGCCAATAAAAGAAGTTCACGGGGTGCCTGGGTGGCTCAGTGGGTTAAAGCCTCTGCCTTTCACTCAGGTCATGATCCCAGGGTCCTGGGTTCGAGCTCCGCATCGGACTCTCTGCTCAGCAGGGAGCCTGCTTCCTCCTCTCTCTGCCTGCCTCTCTGCCTACTTCTAATCTCTGTCTGTCAAAAAAAAAAAAAAAAAAAAAAAAAAGTTCACATCAGCTGAATGGAAACAAATTGCTTTCAGCACCTAATGCACATCAAAGGACACACCATCACTGGTGTTTTCCAGTGGACTGAAAGCAGGAATTCAGAATGTAAATCTAATTATGCAAATACAGTGGATACTCTTTGTTTCTGTAGGGACTGCTTTTAGGCAAGCAGGCTTGAGCAAAGGAGTGGAGGAAGGGTCCCAGTGTTCCCTTGGCTGAGCCCAGACTGAGCCATCAGGGGCTACACCTCAAAATTACCAAGACCCTAAGGAACCAATGGGCTTCTGAGAACCAGGTACAGTGAGCAGAAAGGAGCAAGTTCCTGGTTTTCCAGAATTCCTCATCTTTCTTCCCCCTTTAATACCCCCCTCCCACTGCCTTGCAGACAAGCTCTCCTGTGTCCTCCTGCCTGCTGATCTCTTAGGTCTTCAGTAAACTTCCACAGCCTTTGTCCTGCCTCAGGGGAATTCCGGCAGTGCTGCTGGATGGGCTTCCAGCCAATCGTGGACCCACATCTGGGGCCCCAAGCGACTGACAGGGACACTACACTGAGCACAGTGTCCCTATGCTAGTAATACCTACTTTATGCCTTTCTTCCCTTTTAATTTTTAAGATTTATTTTTATTTTCATCTTCCTTAAAGATTCTATTTATAGGGGCACATGGGTGGCTCAGTCAGTGGACATTAGCCTTCCGCTCAGGCCAAGACACAAAGTCCTGGGACTGCCTCCTACATTGCGGGGAGTGGTGTGGTGGGGTGTCCTTGCTCAACAGAGAGCCTTCTCCCTCTGCCCATAGCACACCCTACTTGTGCTCTCGCTCTTTTTCTTACAAATAAATAAAATTTTTTTACTAAGACTGTATTTATTTCAAAGAGAGCAAGTGAGAGAGCACAAGCAGGCAGAACAGGAGAGGAAGAGGGAGAAGCAGGATCCCTGCCCACTTGGAAGCCCGATGTGAGGCTGGACGCAAGGACCTTGAGATCATGACCTGAGCTGGAGGCAGAGGCTTAACCCACTGAGCCACCCAGGTGCCACAATAAATAAAACTTTGAAAAAATATATCATATTTATTTCAGAGTGAGAGAGAGACGACAAACAGGCAGAAAAGCAGAGGGAGAGGAAGAAACAGGATCCCAGCCCACCTGGGAGCCTGATGTGGGGCTGGATCTCAGGTCCCCGGGATCACGACCTGAGCTGGAGGAAGAATGCAGACTCTTAACCAACTGAACCACCCTCAGTCCCCAAGATTGATTTATACTTTAGAGGAGATGGTGACCGGCAGGAGAGGGAGAAAGAGAATGTCAAGCGGACTCCCCTCTGGGCACAGAGCCAGAAGCGGGGATACCAGTCCAGGAACCTGACATCCTGACCTGAGCTCAAACAATAGTCCAAGCTTAGTCAATGAAGACCTCAGGCACCCTCCCCTAGTGGACTTTAAGTAGAATATCTCTTTCACGTGCTAAAGATGAAGACACACACACCCCCTTAGAACGAGAAGTTTCCAAGTTTTTCTGGACTCATACCTGTAAAGTTTTTCTGGCGAGATAAACACAACACCAGGCAAAGTAGGAGCAAGGCTAGATTTATTAAAGACACTCTCTGGCGAAGTTTCTGGGCTCAGGAGAAGGGAAGCCAGGAAAGTTGCACCGGGAGGAGATGGGCACTCTCGGGCGACGTTCCGCGACTCTGGAAAGCAGAATGGCGGAAATCGCGCCCAAGGCAGGGAGGAGGGGGCTTTTAAGGGGTCTTGTAGTGAGTACGAACCTTTAATAAATAAAGTGTAATAAATGAATGAATGAATGAATAAATAAATAATATATAGTAAGCGCAAACCCCTACTAAATGAAAAACAGGAACAAATTGCAAACTAACCACATAGCAAGTAAGTCTAGACCATATGCATGTAGTGATAACAAACTAACTTCGTAGCAAATACCACATAGCAAGTAAGCCTAGACCATATGCGTGTAGTGATAAGATTAGCGCAGAGTAACAAGTTGTAAAATTTTTAACTTATGCGAAATATCGTAGACCAAAACATGTTTATGACATGTGTGTGCTTTTGGTGTGTAAGCATGAGAAAAATAAGTGATGTAATGTGTTTATGAAGGAGACTTAGCACAGTATATAAAGAGGCATCGGGTTGGACTGAGGTGAAGCGAGTTCCCTGTGGGGAGGACATCATCGCCGGTGTTACCGATGTCCCGACAGTTTCGTTGCCGACCACTCGCTGGTTCTCAGTCTCAACTTCTGCGGTGACCTCTCTGTCTAGATTGTGAGGCGATGCCTCCTTCTCTGTGACAACATCAGCGGACCGTGACTGGGCCACGATAGTGGTGCGGACCTCATCCCAATAAAGATCAAGTGAGTTACATTATATCCATCTCTCTATCTCTTCTTTACACGTTGCGACCTCCTGGTGGGACGCAGGGGTTTTGCTCGCCCGACAGGTCTCAAGGGGAGCTCAGGGGTCTTTTGGCGAGTTTCCCTTATTCGGATATCTTGCCTGCTCGTTGGGGTCCCATTGGTCCACTGGAGCCCGGGGCAGGCGGGTGTCTCAGATTCCTGCTTGGGCCTTTGTTCTCCTCTCTGAGCTCAGGTCTTGTGGTGGGAACTTTCGCCATCTTAAGTAGCTCTTTCTGCCAGACCAACAATACCCACCGAGCCTATATCTGCATTTCCTTACTCCCCAGCTGCACACAGGTGATCAAGAATCCAGATGAGCCCAAATGAGAAATGATTTCCCTTCCTGATATCCCAGGACCAGACCTCATCAGCTACAGGAATCTCGGACTTGACACCTTCCCCTCCAGATCTGCCACCAATGGAATATTATCACTCCTTGTGGGACTTTAATTCAAAGTGATAACAACTGATGCCCTATTGAAGCCAGGTTGGGGACACAGGACAGAAGGCTCTGGGACATAGAGAAGCATTCAAAAAACATAACCGTGAGTGTCACTTCTAACCAGATCTTAAAAACAGGTGAACGCAGAAGGAAGAAGCACCCGAACTTGAGGCATCCATGTCTGCAGCTTCTAAACTCGAGGGTCTGTGAAGGAACAGAGGACACAGCTCTGCGGGGACACCAGGCTCACCTGAGAACCGGCCATTTCTGCCTTCGCCTCCACCTCTAGATTTCATCCTCATGAGGGATCTGGGAGGAAATCACAGCTGCATCAGGAGAAAATGCCCTGAAATCCAGCAACAAGAGCTCCTTCTCCTCACACCGCTCACCTGTGGCAGGACTCAGAGATGCAGAAAAAGCCCAACTTCCTAGTCCTTTATGTCCGGATCTGCTCAGAAACTGTGAGCTCCCATGAGGACACCCATCCCTGCATTTTCCTTACCTGATTTGTGGGGAGGGAGGGGTCCCTGGCCACAGTCAGTCACAACTTCTGCCTTGGAATGGAAACTTGGACTGCAGGGACCCGACCCTCCCATTTGTTTTTGTTTTGTTTTGCCCTCCCCCTTTTTTTTAACATTTCTGTTTTAGGCAACCCTATTTGTGGTACTTTTTTTTTTTTTTTTAAGATTTTATTTATTTGAGAGAGACAGAGAGAGACAGAGAGAGAGAATGCACACAGGCAGGCTCCCTACCGAGCAGGAGCCACTTGTGGGACTCGATCCCAGGACCCTGAAATCCTGACCTGAGCTGAAGGCTGACGCTTAACAACTGAGCCACCCAGGCATCCCTATTTGTGGTACTTTGTTAAAGCAACCCTAGGACTCCCATATGTTTAGCAAAAGCACAATGAAATAGTGTAAAATTATGTACCAGACACTAGAGTCTTTTCAATATATAGTTGTTATAAAACTGTTGAGACCTCATGTGTGATACAATTTAAAGGAAAAACACTGGAAATATAACAAAAATAATAAATTTGGAATCAAATTTAAATGAAACTCAGGGTACAGGAATAGGAAAAAACAATACAAAACAAAACAAAATAAAGCAAACCCAAAACCAAAAAACCAAACCAAACCAAACCAAAACCCAAACAAAACAAAAAACCCCAAAACCCTTGTATGGGGAATACTCTTTCTGTGGGATACTGGGGCTGTACACATGCCACTAAAAGAGGACTTCGGGTGCCTCCATTTTGACCTCAAACTTTCTGGTTGGGTTCTGCTTCCCAGCTCGAGTCTCAGCTCACATGAAAGATCCTGAGAGCAAATCATCCTGAGGGAAACTGAATCCACCCCCTCACGCAGATAAGGATGGCCCTGAGCTAGCCTATATCCACCAATGATTGACTCACAGATGCCATTGCTTTGACTTCCACTGCCTACCTGCACTACTCATCCACCCACCTTTGCCCTACATTTTCCTTAGAAACCTGGGAGTATTTTCAGTACTTTGGAGACAGTCTTCTAGAGGCTATTCTGCTGTCTTCCCACTGTCCACCTCCCAGAAGCATATCCCTTTTTTCTTTTCACCACCACAGGTATCTCTGCCTTTGAATTTTATCAGTAGGAATGGCAGAACCTGGAATGTTTGGGACCCCAAAAGATGTGGATCCCAGTCCTCCGCTGTGATGTGGGAAACAGAGGCAGAAGAAAAATTATTAAATGCCCTTACTGTCTACAGCCCAATGGTAAGTCTTCCAAACAGGCAGAGTGGCATTCCTTTAAGATCTCAGCTGCCTTGATGTTCATACTTTGCTAAGGACAAAAGCAATCCCAGCCCAACTCCCTGGATCCTGCACATCTACTTTAACATATAAAATCTCCTTTAGAATTTTCCTGTAGCTCTAACCTAGCCTCCCCCCCTCCCCCGACCCCGCCAAGATATGTGTTGGCAATCATCCTCCAAGCATATTACCCACTGATATACACTGGAAGGATCTCAAGGTTTTATTAGATGGTAATAAATGACCTTCCCCTAACAGCTAGCCCCCTCAAGAACCTGGAAACCTTGTTTCCTGAATTCCTTAGGGACTTACGCTATCCCTAACCCCTTCCCAACTTGAATGTATATAATGGGCCACCACTGATGACCCCAGTGCAGCTCTTTCTGCCCAAGGGTCCTGTCCCGGTGCTGTAAAAAAAATCACCTTTTTGCACTAAGATGTCTCAAGAATTATTTCTTGGCTGTCACTTCATGCCCTAACATCTTTCTTACATCAAGCTGCTGTTGCACAGCTGCCCCCCGAGCCACAGCACGACTAGCACATCCTCCACATGGGATGAGCCTGGGGATGGAACAAACACGACTTGTCACGGGACACGAGCTTGTCACCTTCTGCAGGGGTAGCAACAGTGAGCAGAAGCCCAGGCGAAATGGCCCCTTTGCGATGCTGTGGGGGTGGCCCCTCAAGACAGGGGGAGGTGCGCAGAAGCCCAGGATCAGGGAGGACACCGGGCAGGGGGCGGCTGCTGGCAGTACGGCACCCCCGCGAGAGGCATCGGGTCACTAGTGGGGACTTTCACACGGCACTGGGTGCGTGAGGAAGGTGGGCCAAGGGTACCAAGAAGAGAAACGAAGAGGTAGGTGTTGTCCCCACACCAGAGCTGGAGAGGGATCAGGGATGGTCTCCGGGTGACTTTGGCCTGCAACGGACACAAGACCCAGCCCTTGCATCCTGTCGCAGCGACGTTCGGGTTGATCACTAGAGGACACAGGGGCCTTTAGCATCCTACCGACCCCCGCACCCACGTATGGACCTTGGCCGACTGAGTGCGGCTGCGCTACAGCCTGAAGCGGAAACAAAGTGACTGTCTACAAGTAGACCGCCACTCCTCCGGATCCGCTTCTGAGCCTGCCGGAAATACGCCACAGCAGTGCTGGGAGGAGCAGGGGGCCGGTCCGCGGCGGCCGCCGGGGCGGGGTCTACCAGTGGGCGGGGAGTCAGCGTCCCGTGCGCCCCGCCCTATCTCCCAGACTGAGCTTGGTCTTCTGGTTTGGGTCCGTTTTTGTTGCTCCGGCATCACGCGGAGCCCCTAGCAATGCCTCCTGACTATTCTACAGTAAACGTTTCCAGCCCTTCAGTGTGAAAGCTTATTGTGCTGTGGACACTTAGGCCGGAAGCTGAGATGTTTTCCACTTACTAGGCGGGAAAGGTTTGAGTCTGAAGCTGCCTCTGCTAGCAAGTGGAGACGAGAGGGGGCGCTGGGACCTCGGCGGGTATCTGTGTCGACTTGGCTCCACCCCGGACTTCTACCTGCAGCCCAGACTGGGAGAATGGCTTATTTAGGTGGTGGAAGACTGGAGCTGTCTGTCCCGGGTCCAGGAGTGGGAAGGGTCAGGCATACCGCACCTGTGCAGAACGTGCAGCTTTGTACCTGCTTCCACCAGAACACAGCTTCCGTTCTTCACCACCCGCAGGGCAGCTGAGCAACCAGAGGGTTCAGGTCCAGCAGCTTTCAAGGGACAAGGATCTGATAGTTTAGGTCACCAATCTATTGCTTTAAACCATGAAATAGGGGCACCTGGGTGGCTCAGTGGGTTGAGGGTGGGACTTCTGATTTCAGCTCATGTCGTGATCTCATGGGTCCTAAGATTGATTGAGCCCTTTCTAGGGCTCGATCCTCACTGGTGAGCCTGCTTGATATTCTCACCCTCTGCCCCTCCCTAAACGCACACAGGCTCTCTCTAAAATAAGTGAAGAAATATTTTTTAAAGAATCAATTTAGGGATGCCTGGGTGGCTCAGCTGGTTAAGCCATTGCCTTCAGCTCAGGTCCTGATCCCAAGCTCCTGGGATCAAGTACCACATTGGGCTCCCTGCTGGTCTGGCAGCTTGCTTCTCTCTCTGCCTCTGCCTGCTTGTGCTCTCAATCTCTCTCTCTCTCTCTCTGACAAATATATAAATAAACAAAATATTTTTTAAAAAACAATTTTAAAAAACCCTTGAAAATAGGTACTAGTTACTTTGTTCATCTATCTTCAGTGTGTTGATCTATATATTATATGCTGGAGGTGAGCCATAAATCCGTGTATCTTGAAATAGTTGGATGGTGTCTACTTTTTTTTTTTTTTTCAGTTCGCTGATTTTTTTTTTTTTTTTTTTGCCCTACTGTAATCCCACATTTGATAGATATTTTGTAGATGTTTTGTTACAGAACCCGAAGTCCAGGTTCCTGTGGCTCAAAAGGCCAATACCCAAGAGACAAGACATATATTTTTTTCTTTTTAAGTATACTCCACACCCAGCATGGGGGGCAATGTGGGGCTTGAACTCAAGGCCCTGCTAGCAGGACCTGAGCTATGATCAAGAGTTGGAGGCTTACCTCGGTGAGCTACCCAGGTGCTCTCCAAAAGATGAGTAATGATTGGAAAGGAGTTTGAGCTTGATTCAGGAGTCTGGCCACCTGGAGAGAAGGCCGACTCTGATGACAACGGCTACACATGTTATCTCAGTGCTTAGAATTTGTATAAGGGGATCTGGTTCCTTATGCCCCAGGGGTTGTGCAAGGGTGTCAGGGGTCTGGTTCTTTAGTTCTTGGAGATTACACAGGGGGCCTGGTTTTTGTTTGGTGAAGCGCAGAGGTGCTCTGCTGTTTCTAGGAAAGAATGTATGACCTATAGATATTCAAAGATAAGATAATCACAGAGGCTGACTGTTTTTTATAGTTTAAAGACTTCTAGATTGACTGGAGAGGACAAGGCAACTTTACTATGGGTGTGTTCAAGTGGAATAAAGAGTATTTCTGAGGGGCACCTGGCTGGCTCAGTGGGTAGAGCATGCAACTCTTGGTCTCAGGGTCATGACTTTGAGCCCCACATTGGGTATAGAGCTTACTTAAAAAAAAAAAAAAAAAAAAAAAAAAAAAAACATCGTTTACCAAAAGTGTAAGAAGAAACAGTACTTAAATACAAATATTTTATTGTAGAGAACTATCATAAGCTATTTCAGCAGAGATAAAAACTAATGAGTTCCCAATCATCAGAGGGAAACAAGCACCAATAATGCCAATCCTAAGATGCCAGCATTCCCCTGAAAGGAAACCAGGTTTCAAGATCTTTCACAGGTTTCAAATTTCTCACTTGTTTCAAAATCTTTCATAAGATTTCCTGACAATCTGGTGAGATATTGGCATGTTGATTATCTTTAAAATGACCAATTCTCAGGGCACCTGGGTGGCTCAGAGGGTTAAGCCTCTGCCTTCAGCTCAGGTCATGATCTCGGGGTCCTGGGATTGAGCCCCACATCGGACTCTTGCTCGGCAGGGAGCCTGCTTCCCCATACACCTCTACCTGCCTCTCTGCCTACATGTAATCTTTCTCTGTCAAATAAATAAATAGGGGCGCCTGGGTGGCTCAGTGGGTTAAGTCGCTGCCTTTGGCTCAGGTCATGATCTCAGGGTCCTGGGATAGAATCTCGCATCGGGCTCTCTGCTCAGCAGGGAGCCGGCTTCCTCCTCTCTCTCTCTGCCTGCCTCTCTGCCTATTTGTAATCTCTCTCTGTCAAATAAATAAATAAAATCTTTAAAAATAAATAAATAAACTATTTTTAAAAAATGATCAACTCTCCTCAAACAATGAAAACATATGAAGAAGATACAAAGGCATGAAAACAGTTGGAACATATAATGCAAGCTGATGGAGAAGTGATCCCAATTCTTTTTTTAAAAACATTTATTATTGAAGTTCAGTGGACATACAATGTTATATTAGTTTCAGGTGTACAGCATAATGATTCAACAATTCTATATGTTGCTCAGTGCTCACCATGATAAATTTAGTCACCAGACAGTGTTCATTATAGTGTTATTGACTATGTTTCCCATATTGACTTATTTATTTTATAACTGGGAGTTTGTACGTGTTAATCCCCTTCACCTATTTCACCCATCACCCCACCATTTCTCTCTGGCAAGCACCCATTTGTTCTCTGCATTTAAGATTTCTGGGTTTTTGTGTGTGTGTGTTTGTTTTGTTTTTTAGACTCCACATATAAATGAAATCCTATGGAATTTGTGTTTCTCTGACTTACTTCACTTTGCATACTGCCTAGGTCTGAGTCTTTATTTTTGTTTTAATAGTGTCTGTATCCAACAAAGGGCTTGAACTCACAACCCCTAGATCAAGTTGGGGTTGATCCACTGACTGAGCCAGACATGATCAACTAACTGAGCCAGACAGGTGCCCCAATCTTGATTTTTCTTAAAAAAAAAAAAAAAAAATATATATATATATATATATATATATATATATATATGTATATTTATTTATTTATTTGACAGAGAGAGAGAACTAGTAGACAGAGAGGCAGGCAGAGAGAGAGGAGAGAGAGGAGGGGAAGCAGTCTCCCCACCGAGCAGAGATCCAGAGGTGGGGCTTGATCCCAGGACCCTGAGATCCTGAACTGAGCTGAAGGCAGAGGCTTTAAACCACTGAGCCACCCAGGCACCCAATCTTGATTCTTAATAGCAAAAATCTTTCCCATCTGAGAACTGCTACAAAAGCCACATCCTAATACTTTGAAAACTTTGGTGTTCATAGATATTATAAGATATAGTTGAATTTGACAAGTACTTATGCCTATAGAGTTTTCAATATGGTCATCTAGGACAGTACATCTCAAAATCCCCCATGGTAGCCACATGATAAAATTCCATCAGAATCTCCAGTGTATTTTTTTGAAACTCCCCAGGTAATTCTAGAAGACTGCCCTGTTTGAGAAATCACATATAGAATATCTTGAGGCAGATTCAGTCATGGGCTGAGCTTGTTTCCCCTGCAGATGGCTCAAGTACAACCTGTGGTCTGCAGGTAGCCAGAACATCCCTTTCAGTGTGTGATTGAATAAAGTCCATAGAGAAATGGGGAACTTGGCTAGCTCTGTCAGGATAGTGTCCACCTGTTGATCTTGAGGTCATGGGTTTAAGCCCCAACCTTGGGTGTAGGGATTACATTAAAAAAAAAAAAAGTGAAAGTATGTTCTATTGTGGTTTTTATGTTTGCATCAGGAGCTATAGTCAATTGAGAGAATAGGGAATTCTGAGTGCTGGCCCAAGTTACCTTCACACCTCCAGGTAAGGGGCATCTTTGAGGATTAACCCAAAGGATGTGGTGTGGGTTAATACCAGGTGTGGAAGGTGGGGACAGATGAGAGGGTTATGTTTTTGGTGAACAGAGTCTTTTTAGGATTTCCAGTGATAAAATAAAGGAATTTTACAAGTTTTGGTGTTTATGGGCCCTGCTCCTGGGCTCCTAGGGATGCTATACTTTAACATTTCAAGGTCAAAATGACTTGGCAAAACCTCAGAGTGTGGGCTTTATTTCTGCCTTGAGTATACATTGTACATCTGCTCTGTTAAAAACAAAACTGGAGGGCATTATGTTAAGTAAAATAAGTCAATCAGAGCAAGACAATTATCATATAGTTTCACTCAAATAGGGAATATAAGACATAGCCCAGAAACTATAGGGGAAGTGAGGGAAATTTGAATGGGAAGTCATCAGAGAAGGAGAAAAACCATGAGAGACTCTTAATTATAAGAAACCAACTGAGGGTTCCTAGAGCGAGGGTGGTTGGGGGGATAAGGTAACTGTGTGATGGATATTAAGGAGGACATGTGATGTGATGAACACTGTGTGTTATACACAGCTAATGAATCATTGAGCCATATATCAAAATTTAATGGTGTACTATATGTTGGCTAATTGAATTTAAATTAAAAAAAAAAAAAACCTGGAGCATCAAAAAACAAAACAAAATGACAACAAAAACAAATTAAAAAAAAAAAAAAAGAGCATGCAAAAAGATAAAGGGAAAAAACCTACCTGGTTCCTGAAAGATTAAAATCATGCAGCCTCGCAGATATTAAAAGGTCAAGTCGACAGCTTTCCAGAATATCTTTGTCATGATGATTTTTAACTCTTCACATACAAAAAAGCACATAGCCCTGCATTGAATGTTCCTCTCCTGGAGTGCATCTACTTTGTGAAGATTGTGTGTCTGGGGCAATTGTCCTAACTTGAGCTCAAATAAACTATTTTCCTTTTTTTTTTTTTAAGGCTTTATTTATTTGACAGGGAAAGATACAGCAATAGAGGTAGCAGAAGTAGGTGGACTGGGAGGGGGAGAAGCAGGATTCCTGCTGAGCGGGGAGCTGGGATCTGGGATTGTGACCTGAGCCAAAGGCAGTGGCTTAATGATCGAACCACCCAGGTACCCTTCCCTTTCCCTAAAAAAAAAAAAAAAAAAAAAAAAAAGTTTTTTCGTTTTGCTTCAATGCCAGAAAGGAGGGAGGGAAACCAGAGTCTTTCCAAAACTTGTAGGCTTGGTGACTCAGTGGTTTTTCTTCTTTCCAAAATGCTATCTTTCAGAAAGCTTGATTCTTTTCCAGTTTTCCTGTCCTGCAAAAGTCCCATTTCAGGTCCAGCTTACTAATTTTTCTCATTTCCAGTAATTAGATGTAACATAGTTGTGACTTAAACATCTCTGAGTAGTCTCTCCTGTGATACCATGATTTATACAAAATATGTATTTGGTCATTCAGGTAACCAAAATTTATTTCAGATATATTTGGTTTTCATATGCAGTTTCTAAAAATGCTTCAGAGTCATAGAATTGAAATGAGAGGCTCATTTTTCATTCTTTCTTTCTTTCTTTTTTTTTTTTTAATATTTTATTTATTTGACAGAGAGAGACACAGCGAGAGAGGGAACACAAGCAGGGGGAGTGGTATAAGGAGAAGCAGACTTTCTGCCAAGCAGGGAGCCCAATGCAGGGCTCAATCCCAGGATCCTGGGATCTTGAACTGAACCGAAGGCAGATGCTCAATGACTTAGACAGGCAGGACCTCCTCCCCGCCCCCATAGGCTCATTATTAAGGAAGGTGACTTTTGGCCTTCACCAAAGGGCAAGGTTGTCGGGGGATTCAACCCTGTGATTAGACAGTTGGGAATTTTAGTCCCACCCTTTGACTTCCGGGAAGGGAAGAGAGGCTGGAGGTGGAATCAGCCAGTGCCCGGTGTCCTTGTCAATCATGACTATGTAATGAAACCTCCAAAAAAACCTGAGAGCCCAGTTTCTGGAAAGGTTCCTGACCTGTAGAACCTCAACAGCTTCATGTTCCAAAAGACAAAAGCTCCTTTGTTTGCTGTCTTGCTCTAGGTATCTCTTCATCCCGCTGTTCATTCCTGTCCTTTAAAAAAAAAAAAACAAACCCGGTATGTCATTGTTTCCCTGAGTTCTGTGAGTCACTCTAGCAAATTAATTGAGCCTGAGGAGGAAGCTGTTGGCACCACCAAACTGCAGCAGGTCAGTGAAAAGCAGAGGTGGCAGCCTGGGGCTGGTGACTGACATCTGATGTGAGGCCATGGTGGGAGGAGTGTGGAAGCCAAGAAAAACAAGGCTGTGCCCACCTTGAGTCTAGCCCTGACATAAGTACAGCCATCTTGACAAAGCAAAAGCTGGCACCTTGCAGCCCCTCTCCACCTACCCCCCTCCCCTTGGTAGTATGTGTGACATTCCTCAGCCATCCCTGGCTGCCCTAAAAGAAAAACAAATAGTTAACTTGCAGAGATCACAATCCTGCAAGACAGGAGTCTCCCTTGGTTTACAAATGTCCTAGAGATTTATAAGTAACTCAGTTCCTCAAGCCCTAACATCGCCCTCCCCTCCATAAAACTGGAGGAGGCTGAGGCGGAAGAAAATGGAAATAAAGTTAAACCTAAATCTCACTAACAAGGACACTTGATAGGAGGAATGTGACATTCAACCAGGAAACTCCCAATTGTCTTCATGTTAGTAACTCATTAGAGGGAAAAACGGCCTTGGCTTGATAAAAACTAGGCCTCCAATATCCTGACAGCCTTCTTTACCCTGATAGCCCTTCTGAACATCCCTTTTGTCCTCACCTACCACCAAGTCCACCCCTACTCTGCCTTTAAAAACTCTGACTATAATCTGGTTCGGGGTCCAAGTCCCTACTCCACTGTGCTGGGTATGCGTGGGCCCAAGATTAATCCTGTCAAATAAACTCTCATGTGATTACATTGGTGTTGGCTCCTTGGTGGTCTCTTGGACATGAAAACTCAGGCATAACAAGGAGAAGGAGGAGAAATGGATATTGGGGTGGGACACAAGTTTCAGGAGGCCATCCTGTAGGACCAAACACTTACTCTCTGCAATCCAGTGCTATCTCTGGGTGGATCATGTCTGAATTGCTTAGTGTCATGTGGGGGAACACCGCACCCTGTCATGTTGGGTCCACAGACCCTAACAGATACACCTAATGAGTACATTCTCAATGAGAAATAATCAAATAGTTTGATTATTAAGAATATGAAAGTATCAACATTTGTTTATTTATTATTTATTTAGATTATTTTTTTATTGAACATGCTAGCAGGGGAGGGACATAAAGAGGGAGAGAATCTCAAGCAGACTCCTGCTGAGCACAGAGTTTGACAGAGTCTGACATGGGGCTCCATCCCATGACCTGAGCTCAAATCAAGAGTCTAATGCTTGGGCACCTGGGTGGCTCAGTGGGTTGAGCCGCTGCCTTCGGCTCAGGTCATGATCTCAGTGTCCAGGGATCGAGTCCCGCATTGGGCTCTCTGCTCCACAGGTAGCCTGCTTCCCTTTCTCTCTCTCTCTGCCTGCCTCTCTGCCTACTTGTGATCTCTGTCTGTCAAATAAATAAATAAAATCTTAAAAAAAAAAAAAAAGAGTCTAATGCTTAACCAAGTAAGCCACCCAGGCACCCCTAAGATATAAGAATTAAAATAGAAAAATAAAAATACATGCTGCATATTTTTAAAATATTTATTTGAGAGAGAGAGTGTGTGTGCTCAAGCATGCAAAACTGCGTGGGGGGGGGTTGGGGTTGCGGTGGGGAGGGGCAGAAGGAGAGGGAGAGGGAGGTGGGAGAAGAAGCAGAGTCCTGGACCAGCAAGGAGCCTGACTTGGGGTGTCATCCCAGGATCCCAGGACCACAATCTGAGCCAAAGGCACACACCCAAATGACTGAGCCACCCAGGGACTCCACATTCTATGTATTTTTAACTGATTAAATAAGTAGAATGTGTGTGCATTTGTGTGTATGCTCATGTATATGTAATGGACCTTAAGATTAAAACAGTTCATTATTGTAATTAGGATTTTATTTTTTAATTTTCTGGTGTACTGATTGATGGAATACATGAGCACAGGCATATATATTGCTTAGTGGTCTAATATGTGGTGAATATTTCTAAGTGTCTCACAAAAAATAAAAATATGTTTCTCTGTTTTTCTTGTATAAGATTTAATATATAACAGGTCAAACTCATTCTTTTGTTGTTCCATTATTGAATATTACTAGTTTGTACCAGCTTTATAACATGAATATGGACAGAGTCATATTAATATGCCTCTGAAAATTGAGGACATACACATTTTACTCTTGAAAATAACAGGCCAAAAACTCCACGTGAACAAGATGACTTCATGACTCAGCCCTGCAGATGGCTATTCCTCCAGTGCTTCACGAGCCACGGAAGAGCCCACCATCATCACATTCCTCGCCCCTGTTTCCTGCCGACATGTCTAATTGGCATATACACATGAGAGGTAACATCTACCTGGGTGTCTGGTTGACTCGGTTGGTTGGGCGGCTGACTGTTGGTTTCAGCTCGGGTCATCTTCTCTGTATCCTGTGATCTAGCCCTGCATGGGGTTTCCCGCTCAGCTCAGCATAGAGGATTCTCTCTGTCCCTCTGCCCCCGGCTCTCAAATAAATAAATCTTAAAAATAATAATACTTACTTACGACTCTTGCATTTCTTTTCAGGGCTCCATAGCTCATTTCCATTCTTTTCGGGATTGACTAGAATCTTTGTGCATGGACCACAGTTACTTACTCTTTCATCTCCTGAGGGACGTCTTGGTTTCTTACAAGTTTTGGCAGCTATGAATGAATAAAGCCGCTATAAACACTTGTGTGCAGAACGTTGTGGGACATAAATGTCCAATTCATTTGGGTAAAAACCTAGGAGTGTGGTTTCTGGATCATATGAGAGGTCATTTAATTTTGTGAGAAACCCTCATCTGTCGTCCAAAGTGGCTATCGCATTTTGCATTTCTCATCTACAGTGAATGCAAGTTCCTGCTGTTCCACCTAGTGTTTGGTGGTGTCATTTTTGGAGTATACCTCTTAAATGTACCCTTAACATATCTCACTGTTTCAGTTTGCAATTTTATAACAATGCATGGTGACAAGTATCTGTTTATATACTTTTTTGCTATGTGTGTCTTCTTGGTGAGGTGTCTGCATAGATTTTTTTGCCCATTTAAAAAATCAAGTTGTTTGTTTTCTGATTGTTGAATTTTAATAGTTCTTTGTATATTTTGGATCATGGTCCATTGTCAGATATGTCTTTTGTTTTCTCCCCATGTCTGGCTTGTCTTCTCATTCCCTTGACAGTGTTTTTCATAGTGTAGAAGTTTGTAATTTTAATGAAATCTGACTTAGCAATTATTTTTTCATGGATTATACCCTTTTATTGCATCTAAACAGTTATAGAACCTAAGGTCATCTAGATTTTCTTCTGTTATCTTCTGGGGTTTTATAATTTTGTGTTTTACATTGAAGTCTCTGATTTTTTTTAAGATTTTATTTATTTATTCCTGAGAGACAGAGAGAGAGAGAGAGTGGCAGAGGGAGAAGCAGGATCCCTGCAGAGCAGGGAGCCCTATTTGGGACTCAATCCCAGGACTCTGTGATCATGACCCAAGCTGAAAGCAGACACTTAACTGACTGAGCCACCCAGGCACCCTGTGATCTAATTTGAGTAAATGTTTGTGAAGGGTGTAAGGTCTGTATCTAGATTGCATATTTATTATTTATTTGTTTGTTTGTTTGTTTTTACTTGGGTGTGGATGTCCACTTGTCCACTTGTTCCAGTGCCATTTGCTGAAAAGACTATCCTTTTTTTTTTTTTAAAGATTTTATTTATTTAATTGTCAGAGATAGTGAGGGCTAGCAGTGCAAACAGGGGGAACAGTAGGCAGTGGGAGAAGCAGGCTCACCTCTGAGCAGGGAGCTGGTTGTGGGACTTGATCCCAGGACCCTGGGATCATGACCTGAGCTGAAGGCAGATGCTTAACTGACTGGGCCACCCAGGCATCCCAAGACTATCCTTTTTCCATTGGATTGCCTCAGCTCCTTTGTGAGACCAACAAATACAGTTGGCTGTATTTAAGTTGGTCTATTTCTAGGATGTCTATTTTGTTCTATTTAGCTATTTGCCCATTATTTTGCCAGAGATACACTGCCTTAATTAATGTAGCTTTATATTAAGTCTTGACATTGGGATGTGTCAGTCCTCTGAATTTTTCTTCTGCTTTGACACTGGGCTGGCTTTCCTGGGTCTTATGCCTCTATCTATAGACTTTAGAATCAGTTAGTTTATTCCTACAAGTAATTTCACAGAATTTTGGTTGAAATTTCATTGACTCTACAGATCAGTTTGGGAAGACCTGTCATTTTAACAATATTTAGTCTTTTTATCCATGAATATAGATATAAGCTGTGCTTGATCATGCCATAATATTTTATGGCAATATTTGCAAATAATATTTCATAATTTTGGTTCCCTAGGCAGATAGGAGGAGTGTGAAATATTTGTGGTTATCTTTGTAAGATTTCTGGAGATTTTCAGGAAGTGTCATCCTTTAATATTTTTGGATCACCTACATAGCAATGGTTCATCTAACATTTAAGAGTAGTAGGATGCTGTTGATAAAACCATATGACCTTGTATTGTGTTCGTGAGGGACCTCTTCTGTAAATATTGCCACTTATCCTATAGACATTGCTTAGCTTAGAATTTGTATCTCTCTTTGGGTCAGAATTGATAAAATATATATTCCTAGAAATATCCCTAACAACTAGGATTTTCAAACAATTGGGCTGAGTCTGGAGAAGCATCTCTAGCTAATTCCATGCTCTTTGTATCACTTTTCCTTGAATCCTTGTCAGGCTCTCTATATCCTCCCATCTCCTTCCTTATTTTGTAGTTCTTAGGCTAGGCAGAAAGAGAAAATTACTGGGGAGAGAGGCAGTGAAATTCTTAGGCAAGTACAGAGTCCAGTGAAATACATTGGCATCACTGCCAGCCCCTCCTCTGTCAGATGCAAACATTTCCTGCTTCTGCCACCTGAGACCCTATTTGCCTCCAGCTGTTGTAGAAGAAAGGAAGTTTCTCCCACACACAAAACTTGTTTCTTTGAAGAGCCTCACTAGGATCTTATAATTGTTTCTGGGAATTGGGATCTGGGAGAAAGTTTTAAAAACCTAGTCTCAACTGCCTTATGTGTCACTGAGAGGTGAAGTGATAATTGCAGTTCTGTGGGGGAGGTGAGGTCACAGAACCACAAGCCCTTATCTTATTACTGGCTGCTTCCCTCCCACACACAAGCAAGGACTGTCATGACTGGCCCAGTGAGCCCACATCCTGGCAGCAGGAAAGACTGGAGTGAGTGTCAGTCCAAGTGACACAATGTGTAAAGGAATGAGGTGTATCTGGGTCTGGATCCAGGTTGGAACTCATGGTTGGAAAAAGGATTCTACATGTGAAGAAAGTGGCTTGATGTCAGATCTGTACAGATAGGAACAACAATTCCTGAGGCACAGGCCGAGTTATGGAGAGACTGAGGTCCATACAGCGTTACGGAGTTACAGAGTTACGGAGGTCTGAGGTCATCCATGGGACTAACTGCTCCCAACATAGTTTAAAGCATATCCCTCCCTAATGGAGATTGTTGGAGTTCACTGAAAGTAGTAACACAGTCTGATGTTTGCAGTCCTTAAAACTGCAATTCAGAAGGGGCACTTGGGTGGCTAAGTTGGTTAAACCTCTGCCTTTGGCTCAGGTCATGATCCCAGGGTCCTGGGATCCAGCCCAACGTTGGGTTCTCTGTTCAGTGGGGAGCCTGCTTCCTCCCCGCTCTCTCTGCATGCTTGTGATCTCTCTCTCTCTCTGTGTCAAATAAATAAATAAAATATTTTTTAAAACCTGCAATACAGAAATTAATATGGTATTTAGTCTGCACTGTGAAACCACAGAGAAATTGATATGATTGGTATAGTTACCTCATTAAACTTCTGTGCATGTGATAATGAGTTTCATGGAGCTAAGCACATCCTATCTCAATGTGAGCAATGGGACTGAGTGGCATTTGGAGAATCATAATTGTTTTTCTTGTATTTATGCTTGATGCATCTATGGAGATAGTGTCTCCTGAAAAGATTTGTAATCTTTTGATCAAGGAAGGACAATTTTCCTCTGTGAAGTTAGGAAAGGAAACTTTCAGGAAAGGGTAACTTCAACATGTGAGGGATTTGGAGAGCAGAAAAATTAAGGACCTCAGCATGTTTTCAGCTTAAATGTATCTTTAAAAAAAAGATTTTATTTATTTGACAGAGAGACACAGTGAGAGAGGGAACACAGGAGAGGGAATGGGAGAGGAGGTTCAGTCCCAGGACCCTGGGATCATGACCTGGGCCAAAGGCAGACATTGAACGACTGAACCACCCAGGCGCCCCTTAAATGTATCTTCTGATATTTTACATGGCTTTCAAAGTTCTAACATAATTTTTAGGCTCACCTTTGCATTTCTCCTATTCAATGCACAAGATTTCATGCCTTGAGATTTGTTTTGCATGCTTGTTTTGTATTTTATCTTTTTCAAATTGATTAGTTTCAGTTGCTTCTTAAAAAAAAATCACAGCTAATTTTATGCTCTCTAATGAGGAATAATTTAGATCCTACTCTAAAGGTTTTATCGATCTCTACATGTTTTCTTTAAATTACAAATCCCACAGTTTAGGGTAAAAGTGAAATATTACACAATAATTTCGATGGTGGGTTCCATTGGCCAAAAAAATCACATGATTACTTCTGTTGCTGTATTAATACTGGTCCATATTTGGTAAATCCATTTTGTTCATGGACAATATTCAGGTTCTTACTAAGTTTTCATCTTCACTCACAAGTGATGATGGTTAATGGAAAAATTAGTTTAACAAGAATGAGAAATTGGCACAACCAAACCTAAATTGAAATAAATTTCAAAGATGATAATGTATGCATGCATAAAAGTGGGTTATTTAAGGATACAACCAGGTAGGGAAACCTGGCTGACCCCATTGGTGGAACGTGCAGCTCTTGATAATAAGAACTCAGCTGTGAGTTTGAACCCCATGTTGGGTATAGAGATTAGTTACAAATAAAGTCTTTTAAAAATTATTTATTTATTTGACAGAGAGAGAGACACAGTGAGAGAGGGAACACAAGCAGGGGGAGTAGGAGTGGGAGAGGGAGAAGCAGGCTTCCCGCTGAGCAGGGAGTCCAGTGCAGGGCTCCATCCCTGGACCTTGGGATCATGACCTGAGATGAAGCCACCCAGGGGCCCCATAAATAAAGTCTTAAGAAAAAAAAAAAAAAGATATGACCAGGTAGCTATGAGAGTATAGCCTGCTGGTAAACACCCCAACTTTATTGCAACCTGGCCATTGCAATATTTAAATAAGTCATATAACCTCATTATAATTAAATTCTTGGCTGTAAAATGCACATACTTGTAAATACTAAATAATTTACAATAGGTAAAGCATGAGTAAGAGCACTATACAAAGAAATACATCAAACTTGAGAAATCATTAATTAATGAAGACACGTGTATGGGAAAGAAAATATCAGGGGTAAGTAATAGCAAGGGGAGAATTTTAAATTTATTTTCCACAAACAGCGCACAGCTCATGTGTTCATGAAGACTCCTCTCTTTGTGGATGCGAACACTGAGCCCTGGCGAGTGACAGAATGGCCTTAATGGATGTGAAATTTGCTGTAATCTTTCTATTGCAGATGGTCCTTGGAACCCTGGGAACTTCTTGCTTTTCTGTCATTGTTCGTCATCTCTTGGCTTAAGGGGATACAGGTCAAAGTCCACAGATTCGCTTCTTAGGTATTTGACTTTAACTAACTCCTTGGTCATTCTCTCCAGAGGAATCCCAGAGACCATGGAGGCTTTTGAGTTGAGATATTTTCTCAGTGACTTTCTATACAAAGTTGTTTTCTTCATCCACAGAGTGTCCAGGGGGTTGTCTATGGGCACCATGTGCCTCCTGAGTATCTTCCATGCCATCACCATCAGCCCCTGGAACTCCTGGTGGGCAGTACTTAAAGGGAAACCTCCCCAGTACATTGGCCCCTCAAATATCCTTTGCTGGATCCTGAATATAAACCTAAATATTATTGTTCCTGTGTATGTGACTGAGAAATGGAACAACAAGAATACTTTAAAAAATATGGAATTTGGATACTGAGCTTCTGCACTTCACGACAAAGACACAGACTTACTATATACGGTATCGATTTCCTCCCATGAAGTTTTGTGCTTGGGACTCATAACTTGGGCCAGTGGGTTCATCGTTTCCACCCTGTATGGCATAAGCAGCAGGTCCAACACATTTATAGGACCAAAGTGTTCTCCAGATGCTCCCCCGATATCAGAGCCCCCCAAAGCATCCTTCTGCTGGGAAGTACCTTTGTGTCTCTTTATACCCTCTCTTCCATCAATTACGTATTTTTCGCAAGACCAGTTGGTGGCTGATGAATACTTCTGCCCTAATCAATGCATGTTTTTCAACTGTCTGCCCCTTTGCTCTTTGAGTCATGACTGATGAGGGAGTAGGAGGCTGGCTGAGGACGGAGCAGGGGCTGGCGCCTTGCACCCCCTCTCCACCCACTCCCCTTGGTAATATGTGTGACATTCCACAGGCACCCCTGACTGCCCTATAAGAAGAGCAAATGGTTAACTTGCAGAGATCACAGTCCTGCAAGGCAGGAGTCTCTCTTGGGTTACAAATGTCCTTGAGATTTACAACAAAGAAGTTACCTTATCAATAGCCCAATTTCCAAAGACACATAACTCAGTTCCTCAAGCCCTAACGTCACCCTCCCCTCCATAAAAAAAAAAAACCGAAGGAGATGGAGGTAGAAGGAAAAGTAAATAAAGTTAAATTTCTTTTAAAGACCTAAATCTCACTAACAAGGACGTTTGATAGCAGGAATGTAACATTCCACCAGGAGACTCCCAATTGTCTTTATGTTAGTGCCTCATTAGAGGGAAAGTGGCCTTGGCTTGATAGTAACCAGGCCTTCCATATCCTGACAGTCTTCTTTACCCCAATAGCCCTTCTGAACTCACCTACCCAACTCCTGTGTATATAACCAGCCACTCCTCACATGCCTGGTGCAGCAGCATCTCTGCCTGCCCATGGGTCCTGTCCCCGTGCTCTAATAAACCACCTTTTTGCACCAGAGATGTCTTAAGAATTCTTTCTTTAGCCGTCGGCTCCGAACCTCACCCCACCGAACCTCACCTAGGTTCAAGAACTTCATCAATGACCACTGTATATCCAGACTCTTTTCTGTGTGCACAAGAAGAAAAATATAAACTATCTGGTTTCCACTGTGTTCAGCTGCTTATACACTTATTCTTCAAGGAATCTTCAGCAAAATTACAGTTCATCTCATTTTACATCGAGTTTTGAATAAGATAAAAATTTCTGCTACAACAATAGTGATTAATGGCCACTTGTAAGTGAAATTCTGTGTAAATACTATGGAAGTACTCATGTAATTGCATTTTATTAATGGCTGTAGTGGAGAAATTCAGAGTCCAATAAACAAAACATTCTTGAAATACTGTGGAGACACTGGAAATGTTTTTGGATATGTAATTTTTAATATAAGAGACCAAATTTTCTCAAGGTTTACTGGCCATGTGATAGTAAGGCCAGTGTCTTTTTTTGGAGTGGGGGTGTGTTCTCTACTTCTTCCTAGATAGGCCAGTGCCTTTCAGAGGAATAACATGTGGGATGACCATTCAGAGAATTCAAGGTAGAGGCTTCCGGGTTCTGTATTGGGATGCAAGTGGCCTGAGGTATAGCTGGGGGAAAATTAGGTTTTAGTTTGAAGGACAATGACATCCAGGTTGTGCAAATTGTGTCTTACATCCTTAGAGAATGGTAGGTGTCTGAAATAAGAAAACATGTGTGTGGAGAAAAATGAACATATTAAAACTGTTTTTAGTTGAACATTGGAATTGTGAACTCCAGGGGATAAAGGAGAATCTTGCAAGAGGATATGTTAGCTGATGTTTTAAAAGGGTAGATGTGGAAAGCAAATATTAAATAAATGTTTGATGTCTGTGATAAAAAAATGAATCAATTTTTAGGGTCTGCAGAGGGTAGATTGTTCTGGGTTAGGCATCGGGGCCAACTGGCCAGTTGCTAAGAAGCAGATTTTAGGGTGGGTGTCTGCATCCAGTTTTAGGAGAAAAGCTTATAAAGAAAATCTTCAAGCTTGGATTAGTAAAGGAGTAACAACTTGGAGACCAGAGACATTAATCTATTGAGTTTGTTTTGTTTAATGAATTTTCCTGCTTTTTGAAATTACCCACCAGAGCAAATGGACACATTTGAAAGAAACAGTAGATATCAATTCACACATAATTTAATGTAGATATCTGTGAATAAATTAAATGATAAGGATTGCAACTTTATTATTATTATTATTATTATTATTATTTTAAATTTTTAAAAAAGATTTTATTTATTTATTTGACAGAGAGAGATCACAACTAAGCAGAGAGGCAGGCAGAGAGAGAGAGAGAGGAGGAAACAGGCTCCCCACAGAGCAGAGAATCTGATGTGGGGCTCAATCCCAGGACCCTGGGATCATGACCTGAGCCAGAGGCAGAGGCTTTAACCCACTGAGCCCCCCAGGTGCCCACTTTATTATTATTTTTAAAAGATTTTTTTTTAAATTTATTTGACTGAGGGAGAGAGAGCACAAGTAGAGTGAAAGGGAGCAGACTCCCCATTGAGCAGAAAGCCTAACCAGGGGCTTGATCCCAGAACCCTGGGATCATGACCTGAGTAGAAGACGGATACTTAACTGACTGAATCACCCAGGTGCCAAGGGTGCAACTTCAATGTAATTTTTTTACTTTGGAATCACTTTAGCAAAGAACATACAGAGAATTCCCATCTTCCACTCCATCTGTTTCCCCTCTTGTTAACATCGTAGGTTACCATAGTACATTATGGAAAACTAAGAAACCAACAGTGACACCACATTAGAAATTGAATTGTAGACTTTATTCTTATTTCATCAGTTTTAACACAAATGTCTTTCTCCCCCCCTCTTCCAGGATCCAATCCAAAATACCACATTACATGTAGCCCACATGTGTCTCTCACCTCCTCTTCTCTCTGTCAGATTCTGTCAGATTCCTCTGTCTCCTCAGTTTTTATGAACATGATAGGTGTGTGGAGAACTGGCCAGGTACTTTCTAGAATACCTCTGAAATTGGGTTTGTCCAATTAGACAGTGTTTATAGATTTTTTCCCTTTTTTAAATTAACATATAATGTATTATTTGTTTCAGGGGTACTTGTCTGTGATTTAGTCTCACACAATTCACAGCACTCACTTTTGGACCTCCCCTTCAGATCGCTATGTTTGTATCTTTGGGGTAAATACCCAGTTGTGGGATTGCTGGGTGGTAGGGTAGATCTATTTTCAACTTTTTGAGGAACCTCCACACAGTTTTCCAGAGTGGCTGCACCACCTTGCATTCCCACCAACAGTGTAGGAGGGTTCCCCCTTCTCCACATCCTCCGCCAACACCTGTTGTTTCCTGATTCGTAAATTTTAGCCATTCTGACCAATGTGAGGTGGGATCTCACTGTGTTTTTTTTTTTTTATTTAAAGATTTTATTTATTTATTAGACAGAGAGAGATCACAAGTAGGCAGAGAGAGAGAAGGGGAACCAAGCTCCCCGCTGAGCAGAGAGCTTGATGTGGGGCTCGATCCCAGGACCCTGGGATCTTGACCTGAGCTGAAGGCAGAGGCTTCAACCCACTGAGCTACCCAGGCACCCCCTCACTGTGGTTTTGATTAGTATTTCCCTAATGCCAAGTGGTTGAGCACTTTTTCATGTGTCTGTCAGCTGTTTGGCTGTCTTCTTTTTAATTTTTTTAAAAGATTTTATTTATTCATTTGACAGAGAGAGATTACAAGTAGGCAGAGCGACAGGCAGGTGGGGGGGGGAAGCAGGCTCCCCGCCGAGCAGAGAGCCCGACATGGGCCTCAATCCCAGGACCCTGAGATCATGACCTCAGTCAAAGGCAGAGGCCCAACCCACTGAGCCACCCAGGTGGCCTGGATGTCTTCTTTGTAGAAGTATCTGTTCATGTCTTCTGCCCATTTATTAATTGGATTTTTTGTCCTTTGGGTGTTAAGTTTGGTAAGTTCTTAGTAGATTTTGAATACTAGCCCTTTATCTGATAGGCCATTTGCATGTTTCTTCTCCCATTTTGTCCATTGTCTTTTGGTTTTGGTGACTGTTTGCTTTGTTATGTAAAAATTTTTATTTTGATGAAGTCCCAGTAGATCATTTTTGCCCTTGCTTCCCTTGCTAGGAAGAAGTTGCTGCAGCTGAGGCCAAAGAGGTTGCTGCCTGTGTTCTCCTCAAGGATTTTGATGGATTCCAGACATGTATATACATTTTTATAAAAACATCTCACATCTCATCAAATCACATCATATCACATCAGGGAATTCATGCAATTAGCCACTACTTATCATTGGCGATGTTAATCTCTATCACGTGGTTATCAAGAGTTGGTAGTGTTATCCAGTTTCTCCACTGTAAAATTGCTATCTGCCCATCCCCATTCTGTACTGACTGGAAGGGAGTCAGTAAGTTTAGCAGGTCAATCAGTCTCCACCTCTTAGAAAGAGTGGTATCTGGGGTGCCTGTGTGGCAGTCAGTGAAGAGTTGGACTATAGATTTTGGCTCCGGTCTGATCTCAGGGTTGTATGATTGAGCCCTGTGTTGGGTTCTGCACCTGGCAAGGACTCTGCTTGAGTTTCTCTCTCTCCCTCTTCCCTTCTCCCTCCTTTCTCTCTCTTTCTCTCTAAAATGGGTAGATGGGGCACCTGGGTGACTCAGTAGGTTAAAGCCTCTGCCTTCATCTCAGGTCATGATCCCAGCATCCTGGGATTGAGCCCCAAATTGGGCTCTCTTCTCAGCAGGGACTTGCCTCCCCCTCTCCCTCTGACTGTCTCTCTGCCTACTTGTGATATCTCTCTCTGTCAAATAAATAAATAAAATCTTTAAAAAAATAAAAATAAAATAAAATGGGTAGATAAATCTTTTCTTAAAAAAAATAGACATCTTTTATAAAAATATATAAATCCTTTTTAAAGAAGTCACCTGGGTGACTCAGTCGGTTAAGCATCTGCCACTTGATATGGGATCAGGTATTCATCTCAGGGTCAGGAGTTTGATCCCTGAGTCAGGCTCCATACGCCCACTTTAAAAAGAAGAAAGAAAAAAAAAAAGGGAAGAAAATGTGCAAATAAACAGGAAGGCATTGGTGGTCTAAAATAATTCAGAATTTTCTGCAAAAGAGAACTTTGCTGTGTAGTTTGCTAAAAAAAAAACACTACTTACATACCCTGCAGATTACAGGGCTTGGAAGCTAAATGTGCCTTGATATTTGCATAAAGCCGATACTTTCTCATGATCCAATTCTGATTATAATTTTCTTTCCTTAAAAGTCAACTTTTATTGTAATTCACATATATTGTGGAAACAGGATTTTAGCTAGCAGGTCAGGGTAATACGAAAAAAATTGTTGTTAAACTATAGCTCTGTGCATGTTGGAACAGGCTCTCCCCCGCATGGGGGCCGGCAGCCACACTTTTCCCATGCCTCCCAGAGGACACAGCCCAGGGCACAAGGCCAGGCCCACAGTGTGGTGCACTGGCTGGAGCCAGTGCAGGTGCCTGGGCTGCCAGCAGAATGTGAGCTCCTGGGATCTACTTGGAGTCCAGTTGAGGATGGAGTTCCAAAGCAAGTGACAGGGAGGCACTGGTGCAGGCAGGAGGCATGGGGTGTAATTAAATTTTGTTTTTCCAATGACACAAAAAGTGGTGAGGTGTCCTGGGTACATCAAGCACCTGACAGCACTGCGATGTGCTCTGTTATGGCCGATGTTACCTTCATCCCCTTGGCTCAGGTGTTCTCTGCCAGATCACCCTGCTCCACAGCTAATACAGCGTTTCATTCTTATTTAAATTCAATTAGCCCACATAGAGTGTATTATTAGTTTCCGATGGAGTGTTCAGTGATTCATCAGTTGCATATAAGAGCCAGTGCTCATCACAACACATGCCCTCCTTCATGCCCATCCCCCAGTTACCCCATCCCCCCCTCCAGCAGCCCTCAGTTCATTCCCTAGAGTTAAGAGTCTCTTGTGGTTCATCTCCCTCTCTGATTTTGTTGCCTTCACCTATGGTCTTCTGCACTATTCCTATGATACCACATATGAGTGAAACCATATGATAATTGTCTTTCTCTGATTGCCTTACTTCACTCAGCATAATCCCCTCCAGTTCCATCTATGTTGATGCAAATGGTGGGTATTCTTCCTTTCAAATGGCTGAGTACTACTCCATTGTGTATATGGACCATGTCCTCTTTATCCATTCATCTGTTGAAGGACTTCTCTGCTCTTTCAGTTTGGCTGTTGTGGTCATTGCTGCCATGAACATTGGGGTGCAGGTGCCCCTTCTTTTCACTACATCTATACCTTTGGGGTAAATAGTGCAATTGCTGAGATAATACTGTTTTAAAGCTAGTAAAGGGGGTGTCTGGGTGGCTCAGTTCATTAAGCATCTGCCTTTGGCTCAGGTCATGATCCTAAGGTCCTGGGATTGAGACCTGTGTTGGGCTCCCTGCTCAGTGGGGAGCCTACTTTTCCCTCTCCCTCTGCCCCTCCCCCTGCTTGTGTTCTCTCTCTCTCAAATAAATAAATAAAACCTTTAAAAAATTAATAAGGGTCACCTGGGTGGCTCAGTGGGTTAAAGCCTCTGCCTTTGGATCAGGTCATGATCCCAGGGTCCTGGGATCGAGCCCCACATCGGGCTCTCTGCTAGGTAGGGAGCATGCTTCCTCGTATCTCTCTGTGGGCCTCTCTGCCTACTTGTGATCTCTGTCAAATAAATAAAATCTTTTTAAAAATTAATAAAGTTTGTTCTTTGCCATTAATATGGGTCCTGGGTGAATTGCTTTGAGATGTGTATAAAACATGATGTTTAGTCTGGAAAGCCCCCTCTCTTCTTTCTCTTTGCTTACAGTTTGCTTGGGAAATGAAGGCTCTCACCTTTGTTTACTTGGTGATTCCTGACTTTGCAGGTAGAGGTCCTAAATCATTAGGACATTGGTCCTGCAAATTTCCATTCATTCGACGCTCATGTCACACAGACACATTCTTCTTATTGCTGGGAAACAATCATATCATATTAACATATGTTCAAGGGTCCTAGAATTCTAAAAGATAACTCCCAATTCATCAAAAAAAAGAAATTTTCAATGAAAACAAGACTCAGAAACAGTAGCTCTTATTTTAGTTTGTGTATTTGTCTCCATGGTGTGTTTAAAAGACCCAAAAGGGTCATCCACAAATAGGTGTGTATGTTTTATACCACTGAAAATATTTTAAAATTGCAATCACAAGAGAAATTTTCTACACCACCTCTTTTATTTTTTAAAAAGATTTTATTTATTTATTTGACAGACAGAGATCACAAGTAGGCAGAGAGGCAGGCAGAGAGAGAGGAAGGGAAGCAGGCTCCCTGCTGAGCAGAGAGCCTGATGCAGGGCTTGATCCCAGGACCCTGGTATCATGACCTGAACCAAAGGCAGATGCTTTAACTCACTGAGCCACCCAGGTGCCTCTACATTACCTCTTTTAAGTGTATATAATTACCTTGTAAATGTATCAATATGTGCATAAAATGTAAAAGTTGCTAGATGAGTTCTGTAATGTTACCTTCTTTACATTACTCCTCTCACTTAGGAAACCTGTCATGAATAGTCTTTTTGTACCTTTCTGTACATTGACCAATGTGGTCCTTTTGGATAAATTCTACATCTCACAAATGAGGTTAAAACCCAGACCCTTGTGTTTACTGGATGTTTGAGAGCATAGTCTCACAAAAGTTGAAGGATAATATTCTCTCAGATTATTTTAGTGGTTTTATGTGTTAATTATGAAAGCTCTTTGAATAATACTTAGGGAAATATTCAAAAAAGATTGTGGCCATATATCAGAATCTATAATTTCTCTGCTCAGCAGGGAATCCCCCCCCCCCCCCCGCCTACTTGTGATCTCTCTCTCTTGTCAAATAAATAAATAAAATCTTAAAAAAAAAAGGAACTATAATTTCCATAAAATTGTTCTAAGTCACACATGATTATTTCCCTCAAGATTTTACTCCTTTGCTATTCAGAAGTGAAGCCTTTAGGGGCACCTGGGTGGCTCAGTCAGTTAAGCATCTGCCATTGGCTTGGGTCATGATCCTAGAGTCCCAGGATTGAGCCCCACATAGGGCTCCCTGTGCAGCAGGGAGTCTACCTCTCCTTCTGACCCTTTCCCCTCTGACACTCTCTCTCTAAAATAAATACATTTTCAAAAAAAAAAAAAAGAAAATCTTAAAAAAAAAAAAAAAGCCTCTCTTGGACCAGAGGCAACACTTGATGAACTTGTTCAAAATGCAGAAACTCAGGTGCCACCCCAGAATGGAATCAGAGCCTGTATTTGAACAAGATCTCCAGCTTGTGGCTGTATACATTAAATTTTTGAGAAGTGCACATCTGACTCACAATGACTCCCATTGAGAAAGATACACAACTTATGATGTAAATAGAGAGACCAAACATAACCATGTATGCTTGTGTTGATGCCCTAATACATTTTACCATCCCTGGAAGTAGTATTTATCAGGGTTTTGTGAACCTTATGCTGTCCTCTTTCCCCTGAATTAGGGAAAAATTCAGGGAGTGTTTTTGTGTCTAATCATCTCAGTGTGTAATTCATGCCACTCACCTAAGTCATTTCTCTGAACTCTCTTAGGCAAAATGAAAAACTCTGCACAATGGCCACATGATAAATATATTATTTATCTCAGGGATGTTTGACATTCAGGAATGTGGCTGAAGGGGCGCCTGGGTGGCTCAGTGGGTTGAGCCGCTGCCTTCGGCTCAGGTCATGATCTCAGGGTCCTGGGATCGAGTCCCGCATCGGGCTCTCTGCTCAGCGGGGAGCCTGCTTCCCTCTCTCTCTCTCTCTCTGCCCACCTCTCTGTCTACTTGTGATTTCTCTCTGTCAAATAAATAAATCTTTAAAAAAAAAAAAAAAAAAAAAAGGAATGTGGCTGAAGAGTTCTCGCAGGAGCCATGCTAGTGCCTGGACCCTGCTCAGTGGGATTTCAACCAGTGCTTATTGTTAACAATTCTGGGGAAAAAATCAAGTGGTGAGAACTATGATATCCTTCACTACTCTAGATTTCAGTAAATTCCACTGGGTTAAGTGATCGATAAAAGTAGCGCAGTCCGGGGTGCCTGGGTGACTCAGTGGGTTGGGCCTCTGCTTTTGGCTTGGGTCATGATCTCAGGGTCCTGGGATTGAGCCCTGTATCTGGCTTTCTGCTCAGCACGGAAGCTGATGCCCCCTCTCTCTGCCTGCCTCTCTGCCTACTTGTGATCTCTCTGTCAAATAAATAAAGTCATTAAAAAAATGTAGTACAATCTGCCTCTTAAAGTCTGACCCCAATGCTTTTATTTGTGAGGGGCTTTTCTGAGACTTCCCTCTTTCTTCCATGGACACTCTTCTGTTGTTCCTGTCGTGAGTGGGGGTCAGTGTGGATGTTCACCTTCCTGTAAGACATTCATATTAATTTGCATTGAATTATGCCAAGGACTCAACATGGGGACGGAGTCATGCAGATTAAGTCCACTGATTTCTAACTTGAAATATCAGTGCCTTGGATACCTTTTACTTGCATCTGTCTGGAAATCCTCAGGGGATGCCTGGCTCACTTTTGTCTCTGCTCATAACTGATGTGTTGGTACACATGACAGTCCAAAGAGAAGGAAAGAACATGTTTTCTTGGCAGAATGACTTCTGACAGATGTTCGCTGTGAGTGCAAGGAGACCCATGTGCCTCCTCACCTGTCAGACCCGAGTTTCCTGCCCACTTCATTGCAGTATTGCGATAATGGTCTTCAGATGTGCCAGTGCTTGCCAGCATACACCTGTAGGGATCCTGGAGAAAGAGCCTTTCTCAAACGTTCCGAAGCTCCCTTGGGAGACATTGAAAGGAAACGTGTAATTGTTTTGTTTGGTTGATTTTTTTTTCTTTAATTAGCCACTGGAAAGAAGTTTCTGGAAACTTCCTCTCAGCCTGCACTCCGAATGCACCTGTGGGAGAAATGACAAGTGTGCTCAGGGGGTTGGTGAGGTCACAGGTTCCTGAACTCATATCTCAGGGTCTGACTGCCTCTTCTCCTCACCTGTCCTGGCTGGTAGGACCTTCATTTCTGCCCAGCATTTGCATAGTGGTAAGGGGGCGGTGGCTTCTGTTTCAGCCAGAAGGGCAGAGTCTACCATACCTCTGCGTTTATTAAGATTTCTATATCTTCATTCATTGTTGACATTGACTATGGGGTAAATCTGTATCTACAAATGGAAACGTTTTTTTAACATCTGAATTTAATTTAAAATTTTCAGTGTTTAATTTCTTAAGGAATCTCCACACTATTTCCCAAAGTAACTGCACCAACTTGCATTCCCACCAACAGTGTAAGAAGTTTCCCCTTTCACCAACTCCTCTCCAACAGTTGTTGTTTCTTGTCTTACTAATTTTGGCCATTCTAACTGGTGTAAGGTGGTATCTTGAAGTAGCTCTCATTTGAATTTCCCTGATGGATAATGATGATGAACATTTTTTCATGTGTCTTTTAGCCATTTGTATGTCTTCTTTAGAGAAGTGTCTGTTCATGTCTTATGCCCATTTTGTGATGTAAAATCCTAGAGGAAAATGCAGGCAGTAACCTCTTCGACATTGGCCACAGCAGCTTCTTTCAAGACATGTCTCCAAAGGCAAAAGGAAACAAAAGCAAAATGAACTTTTGGGACTACATCAAGATAAAAAGCTTCTAGGGATGCCTGGGTAGCTCAGTGGGTTAAGCCTCTGCCTTTGGCTCAGCTCATGATCTCAGGTTCCTGGGATGAAGCCCTGCCTCAGACTCTCTGCTCAGAGGGGAGCCTGCTTCCCTCACTCACTGCCTGCTACTATGCCTACTTGTGATCTCCCTCTGTTAAATAAATAAATAAAAATCTTTTAATAAAAAGATAAAAAGATTCTGCACAGCAAAGGAAACAGTCAACAAAACAAAGAGTCAACCCAGGGATTGGGAGAAGATATTCACAAATGACACTACAGACAAAGGGCTGATATTCAAGATCTATAAAGAACTCCTCAGACTCAACATTAAAAAAACAAAAAACAAAACACAGATAATCATGGCAACCAGATGCTTTTAAGTGGTTTACAATTCAGTCACCAACACAACTATAGGAAAACTATTTTATTTTCTATAGTTGAAAAAGCACACACTATTTTCTAGAATGGGTTCAATAAAGAAAAGGGATAACATCAAATTTCAAGGAATGTTGAGGAATTCGAGTTTTCATATATTGCTTTTAGGAGAGTAAAAAGTACATTCACTTTGGAAAACTGTGTGGCAGGTAGTTATGAAAATGAACATTTACCTACTTAAATGGGAGCATTTTGTCACCCTAAAATATGTCTCTTTGGCCCAAGGATGAATTGAGACTAGTATTTTAAAGAAACACCAGATAAAGGAAAAGCTCTGAAACCCAGTATTTGTTTGCTTTTGAAAGAGACATTTGGATTTAGAAGGGGAAACTTCATCTGTAAGGTATCTCCCTCTGTGTTCCCGAAAGAGGGAGGTGTCAGTCTCCAGAAGCTGTGACCAGTGGAGAAGGCATGGGTCTAAATGTGGTCACAATCATCCTTGGTTCTCATATTTAGGCAAAGATCAACTCCCAAATGCTTCCCAGTAGGATCACATGTGGGATTTCAAAATTATCATCACTTGTGGCCTCCCCTCAGATTCTGTCAGTTGGTTTGGGTGGAAACAACAGTGCTTTGTTAATTAAGGGCTCCAGGTGATTCTCAGTGAGGCCAGGGGTAATCCCGAGGGCTTCAGGTGGTTTTTATGAGAATGGAGAGGTGGCTTTGGCTCACGGAGAGGTAACAGGGTCTCTGCTACATGAGTCTGGAGGGTTGGGTCCATGCAGCACATGGTTCCAATACTGTAGTGAATTTGTGGGTTCTGTTGGAGCAAAGGCCCCCTAGAAGCAGAGAAGGAAATGTCAGGGATTGGGTTTAAAATTGGAAGTCACAGTTCTTGAATTGTTCCTGACACAAGGGATGGAGAAGTTGGAACTGCTCTGCATTTCTGGGTCCTGCCTTTGGGCAGATAGTTTACAGGTGAAGAAGTTCTACTGGTGGCTTTATGGGCATTTTCTCATGATGCAGCTGTGATTTCTCCACAAAAAGCTTATGAGAAAAAAATCTAGAGGACAAGGAGAAAGAATGGCCAGTTCTCAGGTAAGCTTGGTGTCCCAGGAGAGTCCGTATCATGTTTTCTCCTGAAATTGCTTGCATTTAGAAACTGCAAATGTTTCCTCTAGTTCTGATGTTTTTCCCTTATGTTTTCACCTATTTTTAAAAACTTTCAGAAATGAAACTAAACGCTAGGTCTTCAGAACAGTTCTCTCCTATATCCCAGAGACTTGTCTCCTGTGTCTCCAACCTGGGTTCCAACATGGTATCAAGAGCTGTCAACTTCAATGAAAACCTACAATTGTTGAAAATATTCCATTGGTGACAGATCTAGAGGGGAAGGTGTTGAATCCAAGATTCCTATTTCTGCTGAGGTTTGTTCTTGGGATCTCAGTGAAGGAAAACATTTCTCATTTAGGTCCCATGTGGATGCTTTATCAGCTCTGCATAGCCCAGGAATAAGAAAATGCCCAAATCAACATAATAGATATGAAATCCAGAATATCTTGGAAAGTTCTCAGGGAAAAAGCAGGGAGTGAGTCTTGCTCTTTAGAATGTGAAAAGGATATTCTATTTAAAATATACTAGATGATGGGGCGCCTGGGTGACTCAGTGGGTTAAGCCTCTGCCTTCGGCTCAGGTCATGATCCCGGGGGCCTGGGATCGAGTCCCACATAGGGCTCTCTGCTCAGCAGGGTGCCTGCTTCTCCTCATCTCTCTCTCTGTCTGTCTCTCTGCCTATTTGTGATCTCTCTCTCTGTCAAATAAATAAATAAAATCTTAAAAAAAATAAATAAAATATACTAGATGGGTGCCTGCATGGCTCAGTGGGTTAAGTATCAGACTCTTGATTTCAGAACAGGTCCTGATCTCAGGGTCCTTGAGTGGAGCCCTGTTTTGGCTCCATGCTCAGCAGGGAATATGCTTGAGGTTCTGCCTCTGCCTCTTCTAAAGCACTTCCCCTCTTCTCTCTAAAATATAAATAAATCTTTAAATAAAGTAAAAAAATATATATACTAGCTATTACAGGTCATGGAAACTGGTGTCTCAATGCCTCTGACAGTCAGATGGGGACCCCAAACATGGATCTAAGATTGGGAGGAAGCCAGTCATGTGGGCCTTGAGAAGAATGCACCTGAGGGAGAAGAGAGGAGACATAAATTGACTGAACACCCTGCTAGAGAGCTGCAGGCAGGGCACCAGAGGAAAGACTGGCTGCCAGGATGTAGTGAGTGGGGCTGTGTTGAAAGGGGGAAGGTGAGGAGTTGTGGGGACTTAAGGCCTTTTACTCATCACTGTACCTTGTTGTTAGGGCCTATGGCTACCTTGAGGTGGGCCCCCTGTTGGGGATATCTGGACTCAGCTGGAGGGTTGCTATGGGCACTTTCTCCACTCTTTTACTCAAGCCTCTTTGCCTAAAAGCAGCCTATACAGAATCTACATGTGATTAAAGTGTATATAAATCCACTGCATTCTCATAATTAGATTTTATTCTGAATTCCTGTTTCCAGACTCTAAGGAAACACCCGTGATGGTGTGTCCTTGGGTGTGCCTTAGGCACTGATAGCAATTTGTTTCTATACACATCATGTGAACTGCTTTAATTGGCTTGGTGCTGTCTGCCAGATTCATCCCTTATAATATTCATATTTTTCCTCTTATTATTTATAAGGAGCTTAGATATTCTGAGCTACATGCAGCAACCATTGCCTTCCAGGTGAAAACTTCGTTGTTCTGGCTTTCTCTTGCTTTAAGTTTCTTTCTTTCTTTTTTCTTTTTTAATTTTTTTTATTTATTTGACAGACAGAGATCACAAGTAGGCAGACAGGGAGACAGAGAGAGAGTGAAGGAAGCAGGCTCCCCGCTGAGCAGAGAGCCCAATGCAGGACTCGATCGTAGGACCCTGGTACCATTACTTGAGCCAAAAGCAGAGGCTTTAACCCACTGAGCCACCCAGGTACCCCCAATTTCTTTTTTTAAAAAATATTTTATTTAAATTTTGAGAGAGAGCATGAGAATTAGGGGTGGGGGAGAAGTAGAAGCTGATTCTCCACTGAGCAGGAGCCCCAGGAAAGTCTCCATCCCAGGACCCTGGGATCACTACCTGAACCAAAGGCAGACCCTTAATCAACTGAGCCACCTAGGTGCCCCTTGCTTATAGTTTCTGAGGAAGAGAACAAAGTCCTAAGAAGTGTGGATAAATTTCTTTCAACTTGCAGCCCATTGATAAATACTTGAGACAAGTAGGTTTTAGCATTCCTCAAGGAATTCACAACTGCCTCAATGTTAATGATTTGTTGGAGGTGAATAGCAGCCTTAGCTTGATGGCAGCCAGGCTCCAAGTCCTCTTTAACGTATGAAAATCCTTTTGGAAACTTCCTTTATTTCTACTCCCCAAATATGTGTTGGCCATCATCCTCTAAGCATATGGCCCACTGATAGATATCTGATGGGTCTCCTGAGTAAGGTATTACTAGACAGTACAAGACCAGCTAGACCCTCAAGGTTCTGGGAGCCTAGACTCCAAATTACTTAGACACTTCCACCATCCCTCACCCTCTCCCCATTTGAAAGTATGTAATCAGTCATTGCTTACAACCCCAGTGCAGCTCTTTGACCAAAAGGTCCTGACCCATGCTTTAATAAGACCACATTTTTTGCACCAATGATATCTCAATAATTGTTTTTTTCATAATTCACTATCGAACCCCAATATTTCACATCAAATCATCTCAAGAATTCTTTCTTGACAAATGGCTCATATCCAAAATCCATCAGTTTGCACTGGACAAGGAGGGCTCTCACTTCTGTGTCGTTGGGATATATGAGTTCTGGGTTGGAGATTCTCATTCAGTCAACCCGCCATTTCATTGTTTTTCTTCTACTGGACACTCCTATCACAGACTTACTCTTCTATTTATTTCTTTGTGTGGTTTCAGAAACAAACAAACCAAGAATCACATAATGAACATTTTTGAGTGTCTTAAAATCCTGAGATCTAATACAACACATATCATAACTTAATCATTTTTTTTTTCAATGAACTACTATGGTACAGGATCATTGACTAAAATGGCCAAGAAAGAGAGAATTCTTGAGAGGATATATGGTGCTTAGTAAGATTATTTTAATTTTTTAAGATTTTCTTTATTTATTTGACAGACAGAGATGACAAGTAGGCAGAGAGGCAGGCAGAGAGAGGAGGAAGCAGGCTCCCTGCTGAGCAGAGAGCCCAATGTGGGGCTCTATCCCAGGACCCTGGGATCATGACCCAAGCAGAAGGCAGAGGCTTAAACCCACTGCACCACCCAGGTGCCCTAAGTAAGTTTATTTCAACAGCACCGTATCAATGGGCAGGAAGAGCTGCACTTTGGCTGCATCAAGCTGGTGGTTCTGTGCTTAATGTTCATTGGGGAAGAGCTGTGCAGGGAGTATAAGATCATAAATGTTTCTTTGAATCTGTACTTGTAAAACTCCTTTTGTAGGATTCCTCGGGCACTTATTCCACTTGATATTAATATGGGGGATATGTACAGGTAGTCCCAAGATCCACTGAGAAAGTAGCAATTTGCGCTTAGGTGATGCTTCTAGAACTATGCAGGCAGGGTGCCTGGGTGGCTCAGTCAGTTAAGGGTGTGCCTTTGGCTCAGGTCATGATCTCAGGGTCCTGGGATTGAGCCCACATCAGACTCCCTGGTCCATGGGGAGTCTTCTTCTATCTCTCCTTCTGCCTTGATCATGCTCTCTCTCTCTCTCTCAATAAAATCTTAAAACTACAACAACAGAAAAACTATGCAAGCTGTAGGTCAGCCCTCTGGACTACAAGTGAACATTTTTTGCTTCTAGCCCTCATCATAGTAGTATCAGAAATAGAGTTGTTTTCTTTCTGTCATTCAGTGTGTTTGTGTTGATAGTGTAATAAAAGACAAGCATCATCATCAGGGCACCTGGGTGGCTCAGTCATTTGACCTTTGCCTTGGGCTCAGGTCATGATCCTGGGGTCCTGGAATGGAGCCCCGGATCTAGCTCTCTGCTCAGTGGAAAGTCTGCTTCTTCCAATGCTCCTGCTTGTGTTCCATCTCTCAGTGACTCTCTCTTTGTCAAATAAATAAATAAAATCTTTAAAAAAAAAAAAAAGCATCATCACCAGCAAAACGATTTATGAATGTCATGTCATTGAAACTGTTTCTTAAATTAGACAGCATGAAAATTTTCTATTCTATCACGTTTCCTGTGGGTATAAGTACTTTCTAAATATATGGATGTGTGCATGAATGTACAGTGGTTGATCAGCGTTGGGTGGATTCTTCTTGTTTTCATCATTCTTCTCAGGTTGGGCACCTTCTATGAACACTGCTTTAGGGTCTCTCTGTATATTGACCTGAGTGTCATTTTAGACCAACTCTAGGTCAGATAACCTTGGTGAAAGCCTGATCCCTTCCATGTTACTGGATGTTTGACAAAATATTCCCATAAAATTAGAAGAATAATGTTTTCTTCTCTAAGATTATTATTCTTCAGTTCACCTTAATTTATGAACAATTGTTAGATGCTCTTTAGAAACTAAGAAATGGTGCAAAAATGATTGTTGTTGACTTTCTTGCTATTCCAGTAGAAACTGTCATTGGTATAAAGCCTACTCAGAAACACTTGGGTGGCTCAGTCAGTGAACTGCTTGCCTTTGGCTTGGGTCATGGTGCCAGAGTCCTGAGATGGAGCCCTGTGCTGGGCTCCCTGCTCAGGGGGTAGTCTGCTTATCCCTCTCCCTCTGCAACCCTTCCCTTACTGCCCACACCCCGGCTCCTGTTGTTTCTTGCTCTCTTACTCTCTGTGTTTGAAATTAAATGAAAATCCATAAAACAAAACAAAAAAACAACCATTTCAATTCCAAGTCCTCCAATAATTCATGCCTTGGAGTTCTAACTCTCATTAAAAAATAGATCTCTTGGGTCATGTGCTATTGCCTCCTTAGACATGCAGACTCCCATCCCACCCCAGTATTTCTGAACAGAATCTACATTTTTACAAGATCTCCAATGCACTGATTTAAAATTCTAATTCACAATAGAATTTGATAAGTACATTTGTAACCCACTAAAACATCACACCTAAGAAGTATCCACAACTTATACAGTATGATAGTAACACAGTACTCAAAACTGTGTATTCCTTTGTTGAGGACTTCATTTGACAAATTATTTTGGGTATACACACAGTATTTATACTGGTTTTGTGGATCCTATGCCATCCTCTTACCTCAAAGTCACAGAATACATTAGAGCATCTTACTGGGTTAATAATGATCTTCCTGTACCTAGGAGGATGTTCTCTGAAGGCAGAACCAGTTGTCCTAATAAAACTGGTCTAACATTAGTTCATTGCTTGGTGAATCACAGATATAAACTACAACAGATAGTCACAGAATGCAAACTTGATTTGCCTCAAAAACAACAACAACAACAACAAAAAGTTCACAGGGAATAACTTACAACATAGAGACTCCTAGAATAAGGGGGAAGGATTTTCTATTATTTCGGATTAGGGTAAATATTCAGAAAGTGGAGCCTTAACTTCTGTAGAACTGGGCATTTGGTGGCACAAGAGCCTCAAGAAAACCTTCTCTACATACTTTTCATTTATGTAAATGGGCTTTGTGCACCTTCTTCCATGGAGATTTTCATAATATCATGAGATAAAGAGAATTGTAGATCACTCCAACGTTTACTGCTTGGTCCATCTGCTTAGGTGTCATGGGGGTAAAGTTCAAACTGGGCCAGCCCAAGCTCTTCCTCAGGGCAATAAGTGCCCTTAGTTGGATAGTTTCTGTTTTCCTGGGAGCAGACTCTGCCCCTGGGTGTTTTGAATAAAATGAAGATAAGGTGGAAACAAGAGGATAAGTAAAATGTGACACAAAGGTCAGAGGGTACAAGCAGGAAACCAAGAAAGGTTGGATCTTGGGTTCAGAGGTGAACATTAACTCCCTCTCTCATCTTAGGGACCATCATGAACTGTGTCAATGACCACTTGGTGACTGTGGTATTTATGACCACTTGGTGACAGCTAACATTCAGGATTGTGGCCATAGAATTCTCTGAGGAGGACTGGGGATGCCTGACCCACACTCAGTGGGAACTGTACAGGGATGTGATGTTGGAGAATTACAGACACTTCCGCTTCCTGAGTGAGGAAGACTCCTTCCAGATTTTCCAAACCCCACTCTGGGTTTTGCTCCTTCCTGTGAAGACTGTTTTTTGGGAGATTCCTGTTTGAATGACTGGATTTCAGATCCAGGCAGAGAGGGCAATAAGTAGAAATTTGTAGATGGAGAGAAACATCTTCATGATATTTCCTTCTCAGCTTTTGCTTCCCCTTCCTCAAGGTAACATCATCACTTCTGTAGATTCCTGGCAGTTCTAAACCTTGAGTGGCTTAAGTGGTACTGCCCACATCTTCTACACCAATTTTCACTCATTATTGTATCTATTACTTGGAAGTGGAGGTCAGGATTTGAACATTGGCAATCCTTCCTTTCTGTTGTAAAGAGGATTTTGAGCAATAACATTTGGGAAACCATTTCCCAAATTTTCTAGATTTCCATTTCCCATATTCTAGATTCTACAATGTTCTCTCTTCTCTACTGAGCATACCTGTGATTGGAAGCTAGAATCTCCAGCAGAACTTGTTTTCCTTTTTTTTCTAATTAACAGGTCTCATTGAGTCCAAGCCAGACTTGGTGTCCTTTTTGGAACGGAATAGGTTCTGGGACGTGACAAGAAAGGAGACAGTAGCCTTCTATCCAGGTAGGTGGGAAAGAATGAAGCAGATGACAGAGGTGAGATCCAAATGTGAAGGAGGATGGTTGACCTTAAACTGTGTGGCTTCCGTACATTTTCTTGAATGGAAATAAGTTCAAGAAGCCCAGTATTGTTGGTCTCCCTCTCAATGAGGGACATCTGCTATCCAAAAAGATAAAACTCTTACATTCTTGAAGAATTTTCCTTCAGCTCCAGTGATGTTCCATCATATCCACAGGGAGGGAATGGAGACTCTCCTTGGAGGGGGAGGGCCTCCCTAATCTGAGATTTTCTCCATTGCTGTGAGGGCCCTGGGGGAAATGACCCTACTTCTGAGCACTTTCATGTTAAGCCCTTTGTAAGTTCTGTTTTGCCTCCTGTAAGATGTGTGTCAGGGTAGTGCTGAGCATGTTGGAGTATGTGTGGAAATTCTGGAAACACTGGAGACAGACATCTCATGTTTTCAGGTTTATGTTTTTTGAGTGTTATGGAGGGTTTAATATGAACTATACAAAACTGAGACTCTAAATTCATCAGATCACAAATTACCTCCCTAAAATGAGAAAATTCACATCCTTTATTTCCCTTCAGAAGTTCACAGTCTGGGTGTTCCATTCCTAAATAGTGAAATAATGTAATGTATCTATTTGTTTCCTAGAATTCCTACTTAAATAATGCCATGGGGGAGCTAGGACATTTAGAACTCAATTTATAGCCTCTAATGTAGTCTCAGTTGTTACCTTGTTTATTACTAATTGCACCATTTAATAATTTCATCTTATATGAAGTTCTTGTGTGCTTTTCCATTTTAATTAGTTGTATATGAGATTCAATTTTGATTTTTTAGATCCATAGTTCTGATGGGACAGGGACATGTGCTTTATAAGAAGTGAGGGAGATAATTAGTTCAATCCCCATATTTAAGAAAAACTTTTGCTTATAAATGTAATTTTACTTCAGGGAAAATTTAGTCATTAGATTTTTCTTCTATTTCCTCAGAATATACCTGAATTCATCCAAATACTTTTTTTTTAAAATTTATTTATTTATTTATTTGACAGAGAGAGATCACAAGTAGGCAGAGAGGCAGGCAGAGAGAGAGGAGGAAGCAGGCTCCCTGCTGAGCAGAGAGCCTGATGTGGGACTCAATCCCAGGACCCTGAGATCATGACCTGAGCCGAAGGCAGCGGCCCAACCCACTGAGCCACCCAAGCGCCCACATCCAAATACTCTTTTAAAAATAAAGTCATTGTCAGTATATTTTCCAAAGTTGGTGTTTATTTAGAAATAGAAGGATTTTGGTTGCTTGGTTCTACAAAATGAATTATAGCTTTACATTCTACATGAAAGGAGGTGTATATTAACAGGATACATTTTTAAATGTCTTTGAAGTGCTTACTAGTAAAATCTTTCATTAGACTTTCTTATGGTTGATATTAATGAATATTCATTACAATTTTACTATCAGTGAAGGCATGCCAACAATTGCAATGTTTGTTTTACATGGGGTCACAGTCTGTGTTTGAAAATACAGTTACATAGTGATTTTCCTTTTAGATAATTCATCTATTTCTTTTATTGAGAAATTTTAATCTTAAATTTGGTCTTATTCTGCTTTTGTAATTCCTTTTGTCTGGGACTTTCCACAACATGAAGTAGTTGTGCTTTCCTTTTTGCTTGTGTATTTTATTGTAGGGGATGCGAGGGTGGCTTGATCACTTAAGCATCTGCCTTGGCTTAGGTCATGATCCTAGTGTACTGGGATTCTAGATTCTACAATGTTCTCTCTTCTCTACTGAGCACAACTGTGATTGGAAGCTAGAATCTTGGAAGCTAGAGTCCCAAGTTGGGCTCCTTGCTCAGCGGGGAGCCCGCTTCTCTCTCTGCTGGCTGCTTCCTCTCTTTGTACGCATGTGCTCTCTCTCACAAATTAAAAAAAAAATTTTTTTAAAAGAGACATTAAAAAAACATTTTAAACTGATATTCTCAATTGCATACAAAATTATTCAACTTCTCTCCAACCCGGCACCCACTCTGTTACCAGTATCACAAATTCTATCTTTTATATTGTGTACTTTATTCCCTGGGTTTATGATTTAAATGCTTTGATTTAAAAACATTTTGTAGGGGTGCCTGGGTGTCTCAGAGGGTTAAGCCTCTACCTTCAAGTAAGGTCATCATCTCAGGGTCCTGGGATCGAGTTCCCCATTGAGCTCTCTGCTCAGCAGGGAGCCTGTTTCTCCCCCCACCCCACTTGTCTCTCTGCCTACTTGTGATCCCTCTCTGTATATCAAATAAATAAATAAAATCTATAAAGAAAATATTTTGTGGCACAAATGAAAACAACTTGTGCTGCCTCATTACAACACTACAGGTTTCTATAATTGTGAAAATATTTGTAATTAGCAGAGAGGTTTATATTGTCCTGTGGTTTTAGTTACTGTTTAGAATTCTTTTACTTGACCTAGAAGGATTTCCTTTAATGTTTCTTGTAGAACAGGACTAGGAGTAAACTTACAGGGGTTTCTATGTAGGAAAGTGTTCATTTCTCCCTTTATGGTAGAGTTTTCCCAGATAGAGGATTCTTGGTGGATATTTTGATCTTTCAGTGCTTGAATACACTATCCTACGCAGTTCTTCCTACCAGGTCTGCTGTGAATCCCAGTAATAATCTTATGGAGATCTCTTAAATAAGATGAGTTGTTTTTATCACACTGTTTCAAAATTCTCATTTTTACTGGTGACTTTTCATAGGTTAATTGTAATGTGTCACTGTGTTCATGTCTTGAATTTTATCCTACTTTAATTTTCCTGAGCTTCTTGAATTTGTCTCTTCTTTCCACAAACATGGAAATTACAAGCCCTTAGATCTTCATATAACCGTTCTGCCCCTTTTACTCTCCCCTACCTTTGGGGTCCCATAACCTGCCTATGGGACCATTTGTTGGTGTCCCATGAGTCCCTACTCTGCTCTTTTCCACATGTCTCTTTGTTCCTCTTGGCAGATAATTTAAAACCTGGGGTCTTTAAGTTGTCTGAATCTTTCTTCTGTTTGATCAAGTCTGAGTGACACCTTTGTGTATTTTTAATTTCAGTGATTGTACTTTTCAGCTCCCAACTTTGGTTGATTGTTGTATTTTCTGTGTCTTGGGTTTACATTTCTGTCATGCATAGTTTTCCTGATGGCATTTAGTTAAACACCTACTTTTCTTCATCTTCCATGACGATCGTGATGACAGTTATTCAAATTCTTCTTCAGACAGTAAGTACTTCTTTATTAATTCAGGGCCAATTTTAGAGATTTATTTCATTCCTCTGATTAGAACATGTTTTCCTAATTCTTTGCCTCTGATTTGAAATCAGAATATTTATTTTTAGAGAAAAAAACAACCAGATAATTACATTTTAGCCATGGAAAATGTAGGCATGTGGGTTGCCAACCTCTCCACAATTGAACATCTCTGTGTATCTTTTGTGTCCCCTAAACTGAAAACTATACCTACTTTTGGATGGAAATAGCCTATTTTTGACCAGTACCCTTACCTAGAACATTAATAGTATATTATCTCATACTTTGCTGGGGTCAATGGTGTATATTTTACTATTATAATGAAGGAAACTTGAGAAAATAAAACATTAAAACAGTCATAATCAAGGGAAAGTTCATTTACAGTAGTCAACTGTATTTGTCAAAAAAAAGAAAATTGAGGGGCAAGTGGGTGGCTCAGTAAGTTGGGTGTCTGCCTTTGGTTCAGGTCATGATTCTGGGGTCCTGAGGTTGAGCCATGTGTTGGGCTCCCTGCTCAGTGGGAAGCCTGCTTCCCCCCTTGCTCTGTCTGCAACTCCCCCTGCTTGTGTTCTCTGTTTCACGCTCTTTGTCACCAGTAATTAGCGGTGACTATTTCTGCTTCAAACAGCCCAAACAGTTTTTAGGTTAGATATCCCTATGTTGTTTCACAGCCCAGGTTCTCCTTATACTCCTGACCTGAGTGAAAAGTGGGTTTCTATCAGTTGTAGAAGCTGATAAAATTATGTTGGGTACCATGTTATGCTTACATTTAAAATTGGATCAATGAAGAATAGGGATGCATCGGTGACTTAGTTAAGCATCTGCCTTTGCTCAGAACATAATGGTCCTGGGGAGGAGCTCCATAACTGGCTCCCTGCTCAACCAGATATGACTCTCTTCCTCTGCTTGCTGTTTCCTGTTATTGTACTCACACTTTCTATATCAAATAAGTGGATGAAATCTTTAAAAAAAAAAGAAGGATAATAACATCTTGTGGTCAGCTATACCATGAAAAGGCTGCTGTGTATGTGTAGGAAAGAAGACATATATTTTTTGTTATGTACACAGTGAGTAGGTAGATGCTCTGGTCTTATAAAATAGCTCAGATACCCTAGATATGCACTGTTTTTTCCATTTCTTCTTTCTGGTGTAGTCTACCCCCAGGCATTGCACTTATTCTTGCCCTTTCTTTGCCCCAGGATACCTGCCTCACCACTAGGAATCAATCTAGTTCCTTGCAGCAAAGGAGACTATCAATCTGATAGAACTTAGAGAATTTTATCTGAAGTCTTTCTGTTTTCCTTCAAGGAAAGCCATTTTCCCCAAGGTAGTACTCCCTCCATGCCATTGAATGTTACTAGTCTATGGGTCAGTGTAATATATAAATGTCACACACATGAATGTAGATATTTGAGAACACCTCTTGAACGTCACTACAGTATCTCATGCAAAGGTGATCATACTTTGTCCTGAAACTAGCTATTTTTTCTTTCCTTTTTCTTTTTTTTTCAGTTTTTTTAAAAGAGATTTTATTTATTTATTTAACAGAGAGAGAGAGAGAGATCACAAGTAGGTAGAGCAGCAGGCAGAGAGAGAGGGAGAAGCAGGCTTCCTGCTGAGCAGAGAGCCCAACATGGGGCTCAATCCTAGGACCCTGAGATCATGACCTGAGCTGAGGACAGAGGCTTAATGCACTGAGCCACCCAGGTACCCCAAAACTAGTTGTTTCAAAAAGGCCCTAGAATTAACAGTATCCTTAATCATAATGCCCAGGGATTTTATACTACCTGTTAATGCATAGCTGATGACCATCTACTTAGACCTGCAATTATTTATGGTCTTAGGAGAAAAGTGATTAAATATAGATTTAGAGTGAAAATGTTATATTCAATCCCTTTAAAATTTGTAACCTATATTAATGTCTTGTATATATTTCATGACTTATTTGAAAAATATTTAAATAATTTCCAATACTTTTTTTGGAGTTATTTATTTAATTTAGAGAAAATAAAAGGGGTCAGACTGAGAAGGAGAGAGAATCACAAGCCAACTTCCTGCTAAGTTCAAAGTCTGACCCAGGGCTCCATAATATGATGTTGAGATCATGACCTGATCTGAAACAAAGAGTTCATTGCTTAACCGATTAGCACCCAGGAGCTACACTTTATTATTATTATTTTCAATATTTATTTTAGAGAGAGGGAGAGAGTTAGTAAGGTAAAGGGCAGAGAGAAAGGAATTTCTGAAGCTGACTTCCTTCTAAGCAGAGAGCTCAATGCAGGGCTCCACCCCAGGATCCTGAGATCATGACCTAAGCTGAAACCACTTAACCAAGTAAGCCACACAGATAACCTTGTTCCAAATCAGTTAAATTTGGATTGCTTTCTTTCAAGAATGTGAACTAAAATGCATCTGGGGTCATCTCAGGAAGCTCAAGGAAGTATATTTGGGGTGGGAGCTCAAGGAAGGTATAGAAGGAAGAGAGAGATGAAAGAAGTGAAGACTCTGTCAGAATAAGATATATTAATGAATAAAGAAAATGTGTGTTGTGTATTTTGTGTGTCTTTGTGTCCCAACACTAACATGACCACAGGCATAGCGGGTTTGTAAGAGTGACCTATCTGTAGACAACTCTGGGATGACCTGTGACTTAGTTCCTGTAGAGGCTGTCCATTTTAGCCTGTGTTAGAATCCACTGGAGCACTTGGAAATCTTGGATTGTTGTGCCTATCCCTGTATTAACATATCAGTAGTTCTTAATTTTCTTGTCCTCTAATTTGTCATTTCAACTTTCATGGTTAGTGTTTTTTATTGTTCTTTGGAACTTTTTCTTACACCAAGACCACAGAGATAGAATCCTTTTAGTTTCTGTAAACACATCATTATCCTTAAAATTTCAATCAGAAATGTATTAAAAAATCAATGTATTATGGGATTTCTGTAGTAACTGAAGTTTTCTATTCTTTTTTATCCCCCCAACATAGCTAACAAGTTGAAATGTATTCTGAAAATGTTGTGCTTTCTTTTCATTTGCTTACAGAAGTTATTTCTTGATATGGATTCACATTGCTACAGCCTTGGAGTCAACTTCTCTGTGATTTGTCTCCATGTTTTCCTTCCTCTAGTCCTGCTTAGCAAGCACATAGGACCACACAACCCATGTCAGTTGGGATGTCATAAACCTTCCATGGGCCACTCGACTCAGATGAATGATCATTCCTCTTCCCACAATAAAGTGGCTTCTGGGGCTTGGCAATAGCAACAGTCTTCATGTTACAGTCTGTAGCTGGAATCCTGGCAACCTGTTGGGTGTTTTACCATAATGTCTTTGTTTCATTGGATATAGGTGAAGTTATACAGATTTATTGCCAAACACATGAGTATAGTCAATAGGTTTGTCTGGGATAAAGCCAAGAGGGCACTGTGGTGCCCCTGGAGAGAAGTCAGACAGACAACCTGGGGGCAGACAACATAGAAACAACCATTTGAAGGATGGCACAGAGTGGAAGATTATTCAGTAGTCTAGAAGTCCTATCCTGAGATGAAACTTTCAGTGAGATGCATTTTCAAGAACACAGAATTTGGATGGCACCATTTCCATCCCCTACCCTATAGCATAAACATAGAACCCCACTCAGCAGGGACACTGACTGTCTGCTTTTTTTCACCAAGCCCCACCTGTCCTGGTGGGACTGCTCTTCTCAGTGAGGCTTGCCTCAGGACCAGCAGTGTGGGCCCCTGCCCACACCATATCTGCTGAGCAGAGAGTTCTGTAGGGCCTCAGCTCTGGGGGGTTCATGTCAGGTCTCCTATCACAAGTAGACCAGAGTTCACCTAGTCACACTGAGGCTAGGTTCCAAAGATTTCCCACAGCAAGCAAAGAGAGCCTCTGCAGAACCCTAGCCTGAAGGATTAAAGAGGACACATCAGTGGCTTTTCCAAATACAGAAGGCAGAGACTTAGACAAAATACCAAGTTGAAAAAATTTATCTTACATGAAGTGAGATATGGCCATGGCTAGAGATCTAAGGGAAACAGAAATGAGTAACTTGCTTGATAGAGAATTTAAGGAAACAATCTTAGGGATATTCCCAGGGATGAGAAAAGAATAATGAGAACCTTAATATAGAGAGAAGAATTAAAAAAAAAATGGGGGCATGTGTGTAGCTCACTCCATTAAATATCTGACTCTTGGTTTTGGTTCAGGTAGTGATCTCAGGATCCTGGGATCTAGCCCCAAGTTAAGCTCCTCATTCACTGTGGTGTCTGATTGCTATTCTCCTTTCCTCTCCCTTCTTGTAGCTCCAACTCATGCTCTCTCTCTCTCTCTCTCTGTGTCTCAAATAAATAAATCTTAAAAAAAAAAAAAACAAAGAGATTAACAATGCAATTAATCAGTTTGGAAACAGACTTGATTCAATGAACAGGAGGCAGGAAGAAATAGAGGAATAACTATCTGACCTAGAGGACAATTAATGAATGAATAAATGAATAAATGAATGGATGAATGAATGAATGAATGAAAAAATAATGAATCTGAATAAAAGAGAGATGTATCATCTCTCTCAAGATTTCATTTAGGGAACAGAGTGACTCCATCAAATATAGCATCATTCCTAGGTCTTGGGCTTTTCTGTGCTGGGACAGTTTTGTTTCCAAATTAAACTGTTATTCTGGTCTAAGAAGATTCCCAATTTATTTAGTATAAGGTTGACAATTCAGTCTTAGTAACTTGTGCATTTTTATGAATTATCTGGGTATTATTTTTCTAAGTTAACTGATCAGTATGTAATTTTTGATCTAATTAAAGCATTGCCAGTTTTATTTATTATTTTTGTTAAAAAGAGCACTATACCCCTGAAACAAAGAATACATTATATGTTAATAAAAAAGAAATGTTTTTTTAAAAACCAACAAAAAGAAAAAACAATAAAAAAATAAAATGAGCATTACATTCAATGTATTGTTATTGTTTATTCTGCTCTATTATATTTATGTCACATTTTTGTTATTTTCTTTCTCTACTAAATTTCAGTAGTTTTTTCTGAAGGGAAAACTAATTTTCAGTAGTTTTTCCCTTATTTTATTTTATTTTTTTAAAGATTTTATTTGTTTGACAGAGATCCCAAGTAGACAGAGAGAGGCAGACAGAGAGAGAGGGGGAAGCAGGCTCCCTGCTGAGCAGCACTCCATGTGGGGCTCAATACCACGAGCCTGAGATCATGACCTGATCTGAAAGCAGAGGCTGAACCTATTGAGCCACCCAGGCGCATCAGTTTTTCCCTTCTTTTAATAGAAAAGATGTTTATTCCAACTTTTTTCTTTTCTTTTCTTTTTTTTTCAAGATTGTATTTATTTATATGACAGACAGAGATCACAAGTAGGCAGAGAGAGGCAGGCAGAGAGAGAGAGAGAGAGGGAAGCAGGCTCCCCACTGAGCAGAGAGCCTGATGTAGGGCTTGATCCCAGGACCCTGGGATCATGACCTAAGCTGAAGGCAGAGGCTTTAACTCACTGATCCACCCAGGTGCCCCACAACTTTTTTCTTAACTCAACCATGTAGAGCATAAAAATTTTTGAAAATGGAAAATCTTGTTGAAAAAAAGATTAGCAAAATAAACAATACAAACAATAGCAGAACAGGAAAAACTGAAGTTAGAATTCTTAATGATTTTCTATATATCACATCATTTGTGGACACAGATAATTTTACTTTTTCTTTTTTCAACTTGGATTCTTTTTACATATTTTTTCTTCCTTAATTGTTCTGACTAGAATATCTGGTACTATGCTCAAAGGCAGTGTTGTAATCCCTTCATCCCACTGTTTCTGATCTTAGAGGAGAAGTTTGCAGTTTTTTACTATTGAATCAGCTTTTCATACATATTTGACTTTTATTAGGTTGAGAGGGTTTCTTCTATCTCTGCTTACTGAGTGTTTTTATTTTTTAAAATTTTAATTTATTTTTTAAAAAGATTTTATTTATTTATTTGACAGAGAGAAACACAGCCAGAGAGAGAACACAAGCAGAGGGGAATGGGAGAGGGACAAAAAGGCTTCCTGCTGAGCTTGATTCCAGAAAGCTGGGATCATGACCTGAGCTGAAGGCAGCCGCTTAATGACTGAGCCACCCAGGTACTTTTATTGAGTATTTTTAATCATGATAAGTCCAATATGCTCATACTTGCATTCTGTCTCAATTAATATGATCATGTCTTTTTTGACCTTCATTCTGTTATTTTGGAATCTTCAATTTATAGTTTTCCATATTGGAACACATTTAATTCCAGGAAGATTTTTCACTTGATTATGTTGCCAAATGGTAAAATCTGCTTTTGACTTAGTTTGTTGTGTTTTATTGTGGACTTGGCATGAATATCCCTCACAGGAAGTAGTTTGTAGACTTCTTTAGCTATAGTGTCTTCTCCTGGCTCGGATGACCTGGTAACGCTGGTGCCCTAGAGAGCATGTTCTGCTGATTTCTTTGATCTTCACTCCTTGGAAATGTTTGAGGAGATTTGAAGTCCTTTGTCATCAAGTGTCTGTTTGAATTCTCCAGTGAATTTATCTAGCACAGGACTTTTCCTTGTTGGGAGTTTCTTCATTACTCTTTCAGTGTGCTTAGTAATTGTTGATAAGTTGTAATTTTAAAATATTTCTTCATGATGGTTATACCTTTTTTGAAATTTGTTGTTGTCTTTTGGTATCACTTTCTTGGCACATGATTATACATTGTCTCCTTTTATAATTACTTTTATTTCTATGGTATTAGTTCTACTGTGTCTGTTTTTAGTTCTTCACCTCTCCTTTTAGGTGGTCTTTTCTCATTTATTTGCTCTTGATTTAGTTCATGAGCTGTCAATTTTGTTGATCTTTTCGGACAACCAACTCTTCCTATTGTGGATATGTTCCTATTTTTACTGTATTCTTTGGGTTCATTTCAGTTTTATGTTTAAGAACCCACCCTTCCACAATTATATTCTCATATGACACTTTCGCTGATTATTAGAGATAGAGGAAAATGATGTGTGTTACAAGATGACAATACCACAGAATTATCTATTAGGATATGTGGTCTGTATGTTGTGTGCAAACTTCTGTATCCATGGAGGAATGAAGTCCTCATGATTCCTTCTCGGCCATCTTTCTGACATTCTTTAATTGACTTGAAGCTTGTATATTAGAAGACATTCATATATTCATCTGAATGTGATAAGTAGAATGATTTTACTTTTCTCTTATTTGATATCTTTTGGAAAAGCTTTCAGTTAGCAATAATTGTGCCTTGGATAAAGCTCATTGGCTATAATATTGCCAGTGTGCAAAGCTTTTCTTATTTGATATCTTTTAGCTGTATCTTCACATGACACTCAAAGCTGCCTGCAGAAGCCAAGCATAGAAGCTTCTTTCCAAAAAGTGTCAATGGGTATATACAAAAATAATGCTGTTGAAAATGTGTACTTAATGGCATACTGGGACAATGATGGGGAGCATGAAGGGCATCAAAGATACCATAAAGGACATAGCCCCTTGGAGACAACTGCACTTGATAAGAATCAAAATGACCAGAATAGTGAAGGATATAAAAAACATCATGCAAAACCTTACTTTTTAAGTCAACTGTGTCTGCAAAGCAGTGTGTTTCTGTCAGCAAAAGCTCCAATCAAATATTCAAACATACATACAGAGAGAAACCTTTCCAATGTAAAGAATGTAGCAAAACCTTTAAATTCAGCTCAACCCTATTTCGGCATCACAGAAACCATTCTGTAGAGAAACCATACAAATGTGAGGAATTTAGTAAAACCTTTAAGGACTGCTGATCATTAACTGGACACAGGCAAATCCATACTGGAGATAAACTCTACAAATGTAAAGAATGTGGCAAAAATTTTAAATTTCACACAGCATTTACTTAACATCACAAAATTCGTACTGGAGAGAAACCTTGCAAGTGTAAAGAATCTGGCAAGGTCTTTAACAGGCACTCAGGCCTTACTCAACATCACAGAATTCATGCTGGAGAGAAACCTTACCAATGTGAAGAATGTGACAATGCCTTTAACAGGCACTCAACCCTTATTCATCATCACAGAATTCATACTGGACAGACATCTTACAAATGTCCAGAATGTGGCAAGGCCTTTAAGAGGCAATCAGCCCTTATTCAGCATCAAAGAATTCATACTGGAGAGAAACCTTACCAATGTCCAGAATGTGGCAAGGCCTTTAACAGGTACTCAAACTTTATTCAACATAGCAGAATTCATACTGGAGAAAAATGTACCAATGTCCAGAATGTGGAAAGGCCTTTAAACAGCACTCAGCTCTTACTCAACATCACAGAATTCATACTGGAGAGAAACCTCAGAATTGTAAATAATGTGGCAAGGCCTTTAGATTGTTCTCAACACTTACTCATCACAGAATTTATCACAGAATTGCACATAAATGTAAAGAAATTAGAAAGACTTTTCAACAACACTCACACCTTAGTAACCATAATAGAATTCATACTGGATAGAAACCTTACAAATGTAAAGAATGTGGAACAAATGCTTAAGGACTGCTCTACCATACACCACATCAGAGATTTCATATTGGAGAGTATGCAAATACAAAGAATGTGTCTTACCTCTCTCTCTCTCTGGAGCACACAACTTATCGTCATCATTATCATAGGAAGAAAACTGGAAAATGTGAAAAAAGTGGTCAAACCTTTAACTGGAATTGAATCTGTACTCAGTGTCAAAAAATGCAAACCCCAGAAACCTAATGAATGTGCAAAGGCCTTCTTTTCAATATGCGCTTAAGCAAATACCAGAGAGGACATTAAAGTAAGTAGATTAAAATATACCAGTGTTTAGAAAACTATTTAATTGATCATCAGATGTCAATAACATTTGACAGATAGCAAGTAGAAAGCCATGCATCAGTCACTCTATTCAGACAGTACTCTGTATCAAAACAGTTATTCCAAGGAAAAAGACAAAGTTAAAGAAAATAGATATGTTGTTATATGCAAGAGATTTAATGGGTGGACTTTAATATAGATATACTTAATTTCAATGTGCTTTTTCATTACATTGACCCTATTTGAGATTTGTGACTAATAATAATGTACTTAATTCTCAAATCACTTCAGAAAATTTATTTATTCCTACTGTGTGTGCGTGAAACCATGTGGCTGATTATAGGTATATCAAAGATATTTGATGCCCTTCTGCATTAGATGGGACTCATGCATCCCTAATTTTCCATGGAAGATGAAGGACAGGATAATATGCAACAAATGAAGAAAATCTAAATCGAGATGCTGTTTATGGTTATAATATTGATGTAAGTTACCAGGAGATAGGTGTTCAGATCATGATTGTTATTCATTTATTAAAACTAAAGAACTGGGGTGCCTGGGTGGCTCAGTGGGTTAAAGCCTCTGCCTTCAGCTCAGGTCATGATCCCAGGGTCCTGGGATCGAGCCCAGCATTGGGCTCTCTGCTCAGCAGGGAGCCTGCTTCCTCCTCTCTCTCTGCCTGCTTCTCTGCCTACTTGTGATCTCCATCTGTCAAATAAATAAAACTAAAGAACTTCCTCGAACTAGAAATACAAGGTTTTACTAATTGTTCTTTACAGAAAAAGAAGTGGCAGTCCAGTTCAGTACTAACATATCTTTGTAATAGTGATCTTTAGAGAGTAGGAGCTGATGTGGTTGAAATTCAGAAATCCTCACAGATAACAAAAAGAGCATAGCTCACTCTTCCCTACAATGCCATATCATTGGACACACACATTTGTTAATGATTCTCAGGCCTAAAATATATGGTAATCACTACTCCCACATCATGATACCAGCATTTGAGTACTTTTTAACACTTGCATCCCGTATTTTGTACAGGGATAATAGAGTGGACTTGAAATGCATAACATAGTCTGTGTACTTAATATATTTTAATTAATAAAACATAATGGTTTTTAACATCTTAATATGGGTGTGTAATGAATGATGTGTTATCCCACCACTGATGTGAAACTATCTCACTTTATTGAAGGTAGTAGAGAACTGATGGTATCTATCCTCTACTTGGTAATGGAGTGGAATAAAATTCCTAGGAATCCATTCTCTCAGTTCCTTAAGTTAAAACCATGTGTGATTCCCCCCTGAAGTTTATCTATTGTATCATTTTCTCCTCTTTATGAATACTGTGTTATTATTGTTGATATGTTACAGATTATATGGAGGTATGGTTGACCTCGTAGTCAACTCCATTGTACTGCTATTTGGCATCTTCTGTGTGTAACCAGGGGTTTTCCAGGAGCCTTGAACTGACATCTACCCTTCTCACTAGTGTGTTCCCTAGACAACACCCTGCAGAGTCACAAAGCAATGTAACTTCTGATATGACAACAAGCCACCCTTGTGAGCAGCCATCTCATTTTTCCCAAGGCTTCCCCTCCCATGTCCCTTAGAGAAGATTTCCACAGAGCTTACCTAAACCATTTTAGTTTAAATGGCCTAGTCTGGACTTACTGAATCATGGACCCTAGTAAAGTTATGTTACATTGAGCTGTTGTTTTGATGTGTCTATGAAGTACATATGCACATATGACCTTGATGTGTGTGTAACAGATATGACAGAAGTAGAAGAGAACTATTCTAAATGGAGTGATATTGTAGCTCAGGTAAGAGATATAAAATATTATAACATGATGAATTAGCATGTGCAGAACAGTGGTCTGGGGTGAACAACAGACTCAGCATTAGAAGGATAATTTCTTCTTGTTTTATTTCCTAGTTATTTCCAAATCTCCAGTTGTATTTTTCCTCATTTTTGTTTCCAGTTCCATAGGCATCACAACCATTCTTTGTTGCCTGAATTGGGGCAAGGGTGTTCTCACTAAACAATTGATATTAGAGAGATGGACTTGCAAAGGGCATTTATTCAAATATTTAGGCCTGGATGTGGGACGCGAGTCTCAGTAAGATTCGATGAAAACAACATCCTTAGAGAGAAAGGGAAGACCTATTAAAAGAAAATGTGAAAAACTCTGTTGTGGGGAAGGAACTGGATATGGCTGGCTTTAGTCATTTCAAGACACAGGCTTAGTGGTGTCATCTGGTGAATACATGTAATGGGGAATGTGAACTGGCAAATATGTTAGTATTAAAAATTTTATTTACTTATTTGACAGAGATCACAAGCAGGCAGAGAGGCAGGCAGACACACACACACAGAGAGGGGGGGGGGGGGGAAGCAGGCTTCCTGCTGAGCAGAGAGGCCAATGTGAGGCTCAATCCAAGGACCCCAGGATCATGACCTGAGCCGAAGGCAGAGGCTTTAACCCACTGAGCCACCCAAGCGTCCAAATATGTTAGATTTAAAGGAGTAGGGAAGACTTTATCTTCATGATTTAACAGAATTCTTGTCTGTAACCGAGGACCAGATGCTCTTGGATGACAGTGATGACTGTGATGGCCCAGGTCTAGATCAGTGGCACTGGATGGAATGGGGTTTGGATGATGCAATCATTTATGCTGGGGTCCAGCCTTGGCAGGTCCAGGAGTTCCAAAGGAGGGGCGGTGTTGGCAAAAGGAATAGGAGAGCCGCAAACGAGTTCTGGTCAGTAGTCAGGCTTATCTATTTTATTTTATTTTAGAGCTTCTTTTATAGGCAGTTTAATTGGGGTAGTGGTTACATTTGTGCAAAGGACATCAAAGGGCTCAAGCACTCATCAGATAATTTCTCTTAGTTCAGCACAAGTTATTCTAGTGTAATCTATAGTGGGTACAGACTGGCAGCAGGGATGGGGGACAGGGTCTTGCCTCTTGAGTAGTCATGTCCCTCAAAAAGCCATGGGAGGTAGCAGAAATATGTGCTTTTTGCTCTGGAGTCTGAAGGAAAACAGGATATAGGTTAAAAGAAAATGAGAAGCATTAGGGGCGCCTGGGTGGCCCAATGGGTTAAAGCCTCTGCCTTCAGCTCAGGTTATGATCTCAGGGTCCTGAGATCAAGACCCGCATTGGGCTCTCTGCTCAGCAGGGAGCCTGCTTCCCCTCTCTCTCTGCCAGCCTCTCTGCCTATTTGTGATCTCTCTCTGTCAAATAAATAAATAAATAAAATTTGTAAAAAAAAGAGGAAAATGAGAAGCTTTAGAGATGAACTAGATAGTCAGGAACTGCAGGAAACAGGATATAGGTTAATGGAAAATGAGAAGCTTTTAGGGATGAACTAGGTAGTAAGGAACTACAGGAAAACAGGATATAGGTAAATGGATAATGGGAAGCTATCTGAAGAAACTAAGTATATAGGAGAGAAGTAGGAACGAGAAGGCATTACCTTTGCTGGAGGCAGGATGTATTTCAGTGGCTTGGCTTGTGAAAGCCTTGGACAAACATCAACCTAAGGAGGAAAGTGTCTATTGTGGTACACATTTAAAGTTCTCCAGTGTCTTGGGTACAGAAGAATTTACCTCCTTGAAGTTGCTCTGGCCCACAAGCCTGAGAGATGTTTGTGGCAGATTAGCAAGGGGTTCTTTGAGAGAGATATGGGGATCAGAGGAAAAGGCAAGAGACTATCAGACCATGCTTATCTGCTGCGCTATCCAGCCCTCAGCAGAATTAGGCCTGCATCAGTTGAAACCTTAACCTAGTGGGGCAATGCTCTCGACCAGGCCTCATAGCCCCCAACACATTTAGGTATAGCTTAAAAATGTCACAAACATGGGGAGCAAGAAGCCTCCTGGATAGTGGAATAGGCAGGATTAGCAAGGTGTGTGCTGTGGTTGCACCCAAATCCTCGTTTCCCATGTATAATGATAAGGAAACCCTATGTTCTGAAGTGGCTGACCAGTCCAGCAGGGGAATCTCAGTCCCGGTCCCAGGGACATCCCAGGCTTTTCCCTAGCCCTACCAGCCACAGCTGCAAGAGTGGCACAGATATGGAAGAAAAAATGTATAAATACCCCCTTTGTTTGTGCTCGGGATTCAGACCTTAAGAGTACTCTCTTCTGAGCCCACCAGTGTGAAATCAACCTCTGGTCTTCCAAGGTCTCCGAGTTCCACTTGGTCCTTTGGCCAGGATCCAGTCACAGTCTGTAACAATATAACCACTGTCAAGGTTAGATCCACTGCAGATGGGGGGACATTTCAGGAAAGCAGCTGCACTGCTGTGTGGGGCCTTCCTCTGTAGTCAGTACCTTGAGGAGTATGGGCTCAGGTTCTGACTCTGTCCATGGTGCTGATTTGCTGGAGGAGCAGTTCAGGGGCGAGAGGCAATGAGCATTTCTGCTTCAAACAGTCCAACCCAATTGTCACTGACTATTGAATGAATAAATAAGATTTGATATGTAGGTACAATGGAATATTAGCATAAAAAGGAATGGAATCTTTCCACTTGCAACAATGTGGATGGTGCTAGGGAGTATTATGCTAAGTGATATCAATCAGAGAAAGAGAAATGCCATATGATTTCACTCATAGGTAGAATTCAACAAATGAGGGTGCCTGGGTGGCTCAGTGGGTTAAAGCCTCTGCCTTAGGCTCAGGTAATGTTCCCAGGGTCCTGGGATCGAGCCCCACATCAGGCTCTCTGCTCAGCAGGGAGCCTGCTTCCTTCCTCCTCTCTCTCTCTCTCTCTGCCTTCCTCTCTGCCTACTTGTGATCTCTGTCTGTCAAATAAATAAATAAAATCATTTAAAAAATCACTCTTTAGAATTCAAGAAATGAAAAAGTGTGCAATGAGAAAGAAAAAAAGAAAGGGAGATGCAAAGAAAGAAACAGACTCTTACTTATAGAGAGCAAGCTGATGGAAGCCAGCGTCGAGGTAAGTAAGCAGATGAGTTAAATTAGTTACAGGGATTAAGGAGTACAATCGTGACAAGCACCAGGTTTTATATGGCCTTGTATAGTCACTATTGTACTCCTGGAATGAATATTACCTTATATGTTAACTAACTGAAACGTAAAAAGAGCCTTAGAAATGTTTTGTTTTTACAGACTTAAACTTTTTGTCTTAGATTGATTGACTCCTAGCCATTGCAGAAAAAATAATTTTGGAAACAAATTGAAACATTTCTCTTTCCTCCCTTCCAGATTCCTCCCAAGTTCAGAAATTCTCAGTACCTATTCTACTTTTATGACAAAATATGCATTTGCATAATTTCAATAAGACTATGTCTGCTTATGACAAGAAACATAAACAAACACTGCCTATGGGGAACCTGGGTGGCTCAGCACATTACCAGGCACCTACCTTGACCTCTGGTCATGATCCCAGTATCCTGGATGGAGCCCAGCATCAGGTCCCTGTTCTGGGGAAGTTGCTTCTCACTTTCCCTCTGTCCCTTCCCTTGCTCATGCTCATATTTTCTCTCTCAAAGAAATATATAAAATAAAAAGTATTGGGGCACCTGGGTGGCTCAGTGGGTTAAAGCCTCTGCCTTCAGCTTGGGTCATGGTCCCAGAGTCCTGGATTGAACCCCACATTGGGCTCTCTGCCTGGCAGGGAGTCTGCTTCCCTTCCTCTCTCTCTGCTTACTTCTGATCTCTGTCTGTCAAATAAATAAATAAAATCTTAAAAAAAATATTTTTAAACAAAAATTATCTAACATTCACTGGTTACATTACCAAAGCTTTGACTGGAGTGTCATAGCTGTGAATGAGTTGCATAGACTCAGACATGATGAGACCGCTAAAAGGGACTAGGATTCCCTTTATACAACCAATGAAGCCCTTTGGAAATATCATCCCGACACCTTGCTTAGAGAGTGCCCAGCAGACTTACCAGGTTATTAAGAAGATCATTCTGTAACAGGTACAGGAACCTAGGGATATTTGGGGGACTTCAAGATAAGAGGAACTCACCCAAATCTATAGGACTCCTGGGCAATGTCTGTTAGGAAGTATTTGGCTTGGCTTCTGGCCTGGGGGACTATCGAAATTTCAGTCTAGAGATTCATTATGAAATGGTCAGCAAAGCTGGTTTTAAAGAGGCTGTAAGATGGGGCACCTGGGTGGCTCAGTGGGTTAAGCTGCTGCCTTCTGCTCAGGTCATGATCTCAGGGTCCTGGGATTGAGTCCCGCATCAGGCTCTCTGCTTGGCAGGGAGCCTGCTTCCCTGTCTCTCTCTCTCTCTCTGCCTACTCATGTCCTCTCTCTGTCAAATAAAAAAAAAAAAAAAAAAAAAAAAAAAGAGGCCATAAGTCAGACTTCTATTTTTGGTGTGCTTATGTAAATAACCAGGCCAAGTTTTCTTTCTTGAGCTAGACTTCCTTTACAATAATGTTAGTGTTAATTTGGGTGTGTTTTGTAACAATGATGTGATTACAGAGAAAAATATGTTTTAATAGCACATGTATATAGATTAAAATTTTTAATAGTATTCATAATAAAATGTACTGAATCCAGATTTCTTCTAGGGTCATCTAGTGCCTGGCTCCCAATCCCTAGATTAACATTTTGCTTCTTCTCCCATGTTTCACACTTGGAATCAATTGAGAACGAAAACTGCCTTTTCCCCACAAAGGTCTGCAAACTTAATGAAAATGACCTGATGTAATAAAATTGTCCTAATAGCTCCCATATTAACAGTCTTAGGTCTGTGGCTCCATGAGTCACTGAAAACAAGAGCAGATGCATTTGAACTATAAACCAAGAAGATCTGTCCAGTGGTCGCTACCTGTCCTCTATCTCAAGATACTTCAAGTCTGACATCTGACTAGATGTCTGGTCAACTGCTACCCTTAGAAGACAGAAACTGGCTTAACATTTGCTCTAATCATGAATCACCATTCTCCTTTTGTTTTCATGTAATTGCCTCATTTAATTACATTGCCTGTAAATGTAATTAATTGCATTAATTAATTAATTAATTAATTGGTAATTAATGCAATTAATTACATTTAACTACATAGCATGGCGTTAGTGGGCTTCTTCAAGTCCCAAAGGACTGTACCTTGGGATACCTTTTAAGACACTAGAAACCAGGTGGGCTGTAAAATTTAAGAAAGATACTGCATGCATGGCTTCAGTAGGACCTATCAGTTAGATCTTTTCTTCAGGAAACTAGACTGGGAAAATAGACATAAGTACCCTGGTCCATCCCAGGACTTCAAGGCTCTAAATCAGGACATGAACCTAAAGGCCTCTTGCCGAATGTGTTTGGACATAAGCAGACCAGTAAACTCCCTCCTCACCTACTGGATGGTAATTATCTTAATAGGCCTCCTCCAAACAGGGAGGAAAGAGGCTGTTGTGGACGAAGGGGCTTCTGACTCACTCTCTCTCACTGTTCCTCCTCCTAATAGATGTGGGGGCTTCTCCCTCACTCATTGCCCATTTTAATGGCTCTGACTGGAGCCAGCTGTGTTTGGTCTCCCTCAGGATGGGACTTTAAGGGGCATTCCCAAGCAACTGCTGAAATGCCCTTTGTTTCTGGGGAAATTCCCTGTCATCTCTGGCCTGTCATGGACTGTCAAATTACCCTTGTTGGTGGAAAAAGCATGGTGCTTGATCCTCTGGCCAAGTGGACAACACCCTCTGTCTGCTTTCTGGGAGCACTTCCCCTCCCCCTCCTCCCATTTCTGCACCAGCTTGGGTGGGCATGAATTACTGGCTTCTCTACTGGTCTCCCTGCCTCCAGAAACATAGACTTCTCCTCCACCCCCTACTCATTGTGAGGAGCAAAGAAGACTACACCGTGGACTTGGCACAGCCTGTTAAGATTTCCCCACCAGTGTTCCAGGTAAAAATTGGCAATGGGGATGTACTTTGTTGGTTTAATTAGGATAGACATGTCTTTAAGGTTATTGGCATTAAATGTGAAACTTTTATCCTATTGAGGTTTGCTAAAGGTCAAATAAGCTCATGCTACCTCTTTTGGGATTTGATAGCAAAAAGATGACTTGAAATGATGGTTAACGCTGTCTGTCTCAAAGTTTTCATGGGCCATTGTTAAGAAAACTTTCAAAGTCTTTGGTAACCTGAAACGTTTTGCTTGGATGATAAGTGGGATTGAATTCATTGGGCATCTAGTTTTATTTCAAATGATATAAAATACTAAAGCATTGATTACTGAATATTGGTCTGTGCTTTTGACGTTTTATTGCATAGGAACTAAGGATATTTGAATGTGTGCGTAAACATGATTTGTGCTTAAATGATTTATAAATTTGCCATCCAAAGTGTTCTGATGTAACAGTTCACAGTTGATTATTACTTAGTCTTCACTGGTGACTAAGATTTCGAAGAGTGCAAAATGCTGCTAAATGTCATTAACACTCATAGAAATAAGAAAAGCAACTCTGTGTGTATAAGGAAGATCAAGGAATGGGAATACAGTTTTGCTGAAGGTAAAAGAAAGTAGTTTTGTCCTAAATGAGACTGCTTCTTTGGAGAGAAGTGGCCTGGGAAAAATCTGAATGCAAAGGAAAATTGTAGAACGTTTTGAAGGGAAATCTTTGGAAAGGAATTTTAGGTGTGTTCAGGATAGACTAAGACTGAATGGGTTTTAAAGTACATTGGTGTAAGACTGAGAGTCTCCTTTATTTCTGTAAAAGACAAAATTTTCTTGAATTTTTGGTCTGCTCTTGATGAGATAATGTGAACAGTTGTTTTTCTCTTTCCCTTCCTGGAAAAAAGAGTTTCTCTGTTTTGACTTTATCTGTAAGGATGCCTAATCATCTTTAGGCCTGTGGTTGAAAACATTCTTAATTTTTTTTTTAAGATTTTATTTATTTGTCAGAGTGCGAACAGGCAGACAGAGTGGCAGGCAGAGGTGAAAGAGTCCGTGGACAAAAGGATGAGACTGATACAAAGCGAAGGTCAAGCAAAACTTTATTTTGCGCCAAGTATTGAGAATCAAACTGACCGGCCAGGGCCATCTCTTGCAAAGAGGCAACCCCTCCCAGCCTCACAGACTAACTTTTATAGAGCAAAGGCCATGTGGTTGAGCCTGGCCACACACAGGTGGCCAATTGAATTACAATTCAGCCTATAGTAGTTATTTAAACTAGCCTATCACTCTGGTCAGAATTGGTGCCCAAAAGGCGGGGCCCACATTTTTGGGTGGTTAAGGAGGTGCTTTCCTGATTGGATATCTCCACCTGGCCGAACATGTCCTTGGCGGGTAGGGAGGTAATACGTGCTCCTTTCCTTGATTGGACATTTCCACCTGGCTGGACACATTCTTGTATCTAGATTCCGTTATTGGGGGCTATTTGGCCATATTTCACCAGTTCCTTTCTAAGCACTTTCCTCTTGGGGGAAGGGGCATGTTCAATCTAAGTTTACTGCGTAAACAACAAAATGGCTCACTCTGGCTAAGTAGGTCCTTACAGAGGCAGAGGGAGAAGCAGGCTCCCGATAAGCAAGGAGCCCAATGTGGGACACAATCCCAGGACGCTGGGATCTTGACCTGAGCCAAAGGCAGTGGCTTAACCAACTGAGCCACTCAGGCGTCCCTGAAAACATTCTTGTTATGCCCCCCCAAAGATGGGTCCATGATTAAAGGAGCGAGACTGATATAAAGCAAAGGTCAAACAAAGCTTTATTTCGTGCCAAGCATTGAGAATCAAACCGACTGGTAGGGGCCGCACCTCTTACAAGAAAGGGCGACCCATCTCTGTTTCGCAGACTAGCTTTTAAGGGCAAAGGCCATACGGTCGGACCTGGTCATGCACAGGTGGCCAATGAGATTGTAACACTCAGAGAAAGCTGCGCAGTGATGCTAGGTGACCAATTGAATTACAACTTACCCTATAGTAGACATTTGAACCAGCCTATCACCTTGGTTAGAATTGATGCCCAAAAGGCTCCCAAAGGGTGGGGCCCCTACTCCTGGATATCTAGGGAGACAGTATGCATCCCCCCACTGATCGGACGTCTCCACCTGGCCTGAACCACCCTTGTATCTGGGCTTTGTTACCTGGGGCTGGTTTCCAGGACTTGTTTTTAAGTAAATCCCCTGGGGGAAGGGGAGCAGGAACAGTTTAAGGGTTAAACAACAAGGTTATTGTTTAACCTCAATGGAAACCTCTGGCTAAAATATAAAAATATAAAATAGGTCCTTACAATTCTGAGGTTTTAACAAACTTTCCCAAGAATAAATCATAAACAAGTCTTGCTGACTAATTAGGCTTGCTTGCTAGGTATATTACCTCTGGTATAAGGTCACCATCACTTGATACTTTGATTATTGATACTCTGATACAGAAAGAACAAAATTTCCTTGTGATTCGCATCATAATGAACTCTCTTATTAGATCATTAACAGTGTCCATTTCTGAATTTTTGTCATTTCTAATTGCTATTATTCTTTTGCAAAATAAGTTTCATCTGCAAAGAGGTTCATATAAAGGACTTTTAGGAAAAATACAGGTATTCACTATCTATGAGGTTAAAACTGAAATGGGTAAGAATTTCCAGAGCTAACTAAAAAAACTGTATTCAAATTAAACAAGAATTAGTAACATGGGACTACATGAACTAAAAATATGATGATAGTTTTGTACCTCTTGACACATAGCTGGTCTCTAATATTTGCTCTTCCAGATTAAGAAAACTTTCTCTTAAGATATCTGTGACTTAAAAGAATGGAATGTGATAAAGGATTGATCTGTGAACAAACAGAAACATTTAACTTTTCTTTCCACCAGAACCCTCTGAAATTCAAAAGGTCTCGGTAAGTATTCTTTCCTCCATGGCAATCACAGTCATTTACATAAGTTCGATAGAATCTATTCTCCTAAGGGGACACCTTAGGAGAAACACTGGTTACATTGGAAACACTAGTTATTTTACCAAGGCTTTGACTGGAATGTCTTATTTGAGAGAGTCACATAGAATCAGGACTATAAATGGTTTTAAAGAGCTAAGGTTGACTTTATGAATCCTGGAGCCCTAAAGCCCCTTGCTTTCAGATTTCCCAGCAGCCTTACCCAGTGAGGAAAGAATGTCACTTCCCGGCACGTGCAGGAACCTCAGTATATATTGAGGACCTTGTGAAGAGGAATCTGCCCACCTCAACAGGGCCTGCAGGCACGTTTGATGGCAAGTACTTGACTTGGCTTCTGGTTTGGAGAGGCTACTAAGAGTTCACCCTAGAGATTCCTTCTCAGAAGTTCCAGCAAAGCAGATTCTAAAAGATCTGTATGATCAGTCATTATTCTTACTGAGCTTATGTAGGCCAAGTTTGTGAAAATTGGACAGCTTTTGAAAACGAATTCATCTTGATTTGCCTATCTCAGGGAATAAGGGTAATATCCAAGAAAAGATATGTTCCAGTAACACATTTTTGCAGATGTTAAATCCTTGTCCTGATTAGCTTTGAATGTTGTTTGCCTAAGCGAAACAACCTGAGGTAAACGTCAGAGAGATTGCCGCACTAGTTTGTGTATAACAGCCTCCTTGCTTGTTGTTCTGTGGGGATAACAACCCCATGAGCAGCTGAAGAATGGGATAGATCCCCCAAGAATTGCACATCTGAGCTAGAACTTGGACCAACTCTGTGAGGCTCAGAAGGACAAAATCACTCCTTAAAAACTGCAGTGTACCCTACTCCATGGGATTAACTAGGACTTGTGGAGATAATGGATAACCCACTTTCTCTATGGTTCAATGGGATGATGCACTTGAGAATACCCTTACCTTGTGAAACAAGTTGTCTCTCACTTGTTAATGTATTCCATGTAATTAGGATATTCTTTTTTTTTTTAAAGATTTTATTTATTTGAGACAGAAAGAATATTTATTTGAGAGGAGAGAGGTCAGTGGGAGAAGCAGATTCCCTGCTAATCAGAGAGCCAGATGTGGGACTCTATCCTGGGACTCCAGGATCATGACCTGAGCCAAAGGCAGTTGCTTAACCAACTGAGCCACCCAGGTGCCCTAATTAGGATATTCTTTTTTTTTTTTTTTTTTTTTTTTTTTTTTTTTTTTAAAGATTTTATTTATTTATTTTACAGAGAGAGATCACAAGTAGGCAGAGAGGCAGGCAGAGAGAGAGAGAGGAGGAAGCAGGCTCCTGCTGAGCAGAGAGCCCGATGCGGGACTCGATCCCAGGACCCTGAGATCATGACCTGAGCCGAAGGCAGCGGCTTAACCCACTGAGCCACCCAGGCGCCCCTAATTAGGATATTCTTAAGGCTAGACCTCAAAGAGGGTTTTTGATGCTTTGTTCCTTAGTAATATTTGTCTTAGGAGCTGTTTCTATTTGATGAAGTCTTAGAATATAGATAAGGTTCAATGACGTAGAGTTCGGAGCTGATGGACAAGAAAGAATTCTTGAGACATCTTTGGTGCAAAATGGTGGTTTATTAAAGCACAGGGGCAGGACCCATGGGCAGAAAGAGCTGCTGCCCCGGGGTTCTGAGGAGTGGTCCATTATATGCTTGCAAGTTGGGGGGATGTGTTTAGGGATGACACAAGTCTCTAAGGAATTTTGGAAGCAAGGTTTCAGAACCTTTAGGGGCTAGCAATTGTTGGGGAAAAGGCTATTTGTTACCAGTAATAAAACCTTTTTGTGAGACCCTTTAGATGTATATCTGTGGGCCATATGCTTGGGAATGATTGCAACACTATCTTGGAGGGTTTACAGATAAAGTTTCCAAAGGAATTGTTAAAGTAGACTTCTAGGGTCCTAGTTGGGGAAAGGTGTCGATCAGCCTAGTATTGTTAGCAAAGCCTTAAGGTGGGGGTAGTTGAGTCCCTAGAGGAATGTCACTCTGCCTATTTTAAGGGCTTGTCAGTAGATAAGAAAAAATAATAATTTTTCTTCTGCCTCTGTTTCCCACATTATCTTGATGTAACACTACAAGTAGAGACTTGAGTCAACCATAAACATCCCTCCTGGTAAAAGGAGCCTCAGAACTCCCAATGGGACAGTGCCTGACTGGAATGACTTCACATCAGGTTCAGAGTGTCTTAGAGACCAAAATCCCCCAATATATGATGGGAGGCCAACTTATTAAATACTGGGCTGTTCTTATAGATATGCCTGAAATATACTTAAGACCTATCAAGCTTTAAACTTAGCTACTCTAATGCCCGATCCTGACCATCATACTTCTACAGAGCATAACTGTCTAGAGATTACTGATCTTCTTATTCTAGTCAATGAGATTTAGGAAATTCCTCTCTCAAAATTTGAGACAGCAGTTAGTTTACTGGTGGCAACAGTTTCATGGAAAAGGGAGCAAGAAAAGTGTGTGTGCTGTAGTACTCACTTGTGCTTTGCAATTGGCCAAGCCTTAAAAATTAATATTTGTACTGACACCAAATATGCTTTCCTAGTCATGTATGCTCATGGAGCAATTTGGAAGAAGAAGGGATTATGATCAAGCCATAAATCCCCAATCAAATATGGGCTGAAGTTGCTACTCTTCTTAAGGCTGTACACATACCCAAGGAGGTAGCTGTAATTCACTTCAAAAGGACATCCAAAGGACATGACCTTTGAATCTAAAGGAAACAGTTTGGTAGACCATGGAGCCAAGAAGCCTGCACAGAATAAACAAATGTGAGGTCTTGTACCAGTCTGAACTCCAATAAAGTCCATAAGACCAGCCTATTCAGACCGAGAAATTCACATAGCCCAGGAACAAGGATATTCAAAAAATGCACAGGACTGTCTCATTGAGAATGAAGGAAAAGATCTTTATACACAAAAATTAGCAGTGGAAGGTAATACTGGGTTTAAGCCAGGCTGCTGATTTGTGTAGAAAGCCCACAGAAGTAAGGAAAAAAAAAAAAAAAAGAAAGAAAGGAAGAAAAAAAAAAAAAAACTTTGTTAAGAAAATTTGTCCCTAGATTTGGACTTTCTTGGTCCCTACAAAGTGACAGAGGACTGTCTTTTATGACACAAATTCAAAAGATGACCCCCTAAACTGAAGAGCCTTTGATACCTTGACTGCAGTTAAAGTGATGAAGTTTTAGAACATAGATGAGGTTCAGTGGGGTGAGTTCCAGAGCCGATGACCAAGAAAGAATTCTTGAGACATCTTTGGTACAAAATGGTGTTTTATTAAAGCATGGGGACAGGTCCCTTGGGCAGGAAGAGCTGCTGCCCTGATATCCTGAGGAGTGGCTGATTATATACACAGTAGTTGGGTAGATGAGGACAAAGGGGGTGTTCAGAAGGGCTGTCACGGTAAAGAAGACTGTCAGGATACTGAAGGCATGGTAATTGTCAATCCAAGGCTGTTTTTCCCTCTAATAAGGCACTAACATGAAGACAGTTGGGCGTTTCCTGGTGGAATGTCACATTCCCCCTATCACACATCCTTGTCAATGAGCTTTAGCTTTAGAAGAAATTTAACTTTATTTTTATTTCCTTCCACCTCAACCTCCTTCAGTTTTATGGAGAGGAGGGTGCTGTTAGGGCTTTAGGAGCTGAGTTACTTGCCTCTGGAAGTTATGCAGTTAATAAGACAGCTTCTTTGTTGTAAATCACTAGGACATTAGTAAACGGAGGGAGACTCCTGTCTTGCAGGATTGTGATCTCTGCAAGTTAACTCTTTGTTTTTCTTTTAGGGAAGCCAGGAGTGCCTGAGGGATGTCACACGTGTCACAGAGGTGGGGGGTGGTTAAGGTGCCAGCTTTTGCTTTGTCCTCAGCCAGCCTTCTGCTCCCTCATCAAAAGGAGGCCCCAAATTAGATGGCTGTCTGCTAGGGGGACTCAGTGGCTATGTGGCTCTAATTTGTGTCCAAGGCTTCCCTCAGGCTGGAGGGGCTACTGTGCTCTGGGGTTTCCCTGGATGCACAGATGCATTATTAACATCATGACCTACCAGCCAACCTTCTAAGTTTATTTTTATTTTTGTTTCCTTAATTAATTTATTTATTTGACAGAGAGCACACAAGTAGTGGAGTGGGAGAGGGGGATCTCTGACATGGGGCTCCATCTCAGGACCTTGAGATTATGACTCAAGCCGAAGGCAGATGCTTAACAACAAAGCCACCCAGGTGTCCCTAACCTTGCAAAGTTAAAACGGTGGATGCATTCTGTGTCTCATTGGTAGGACCACTTAATTTTTTTTTTTCCTCTTTGGGACTGGAGGTGGTTGTTTGACATGGGAAAGCTCTTAAGTACGTGATCAAAGCCCTAAAGGACTCTCAGAATAGCATTTCTCTACTAAATACTTAAGTAACATGAATGCATGAAGCAGTTTTACTGACTAGAAAGGTGTTAGATGTTGTAACAGCTGCACAAGGTAGAATGTGTGCTATCCCGAAAACAAAATGCTGTTCACACAGTCTCGATGACCACGCAAGTATTTCATTTCTAACAGATGTGTATACTCAGATTGGCATGTAATGATTGCTCTTCTTCCTTCAATGCTTAGTGAAACTCCCAGAGTCCAGGAAATTTTGTCAACTATCAAAGGGCCCTTATTTAGGGTTCTTTTTATGTTGTCGTTTTGTCCCAAGTCTCCCCACTCGGTGCCGAGATGCCTTACCTGCCATGACTCCAAGCCCACAGATGATCCCTTCCACCCACGATGTCCACACACACAGTCTCCCTTGAATTCAGCTGCTTCTGCTTCATAAGTCCTGTCTGTATAAGCCCCAAATGATCAATGTTGACCCATAGGTAGGGATATCACTATGTATCTATTCATCAGGTAGAAGTTACAAAAGATGAGAACTTGCACTCTGAGCAACCTTCAGGATTTAAGGGTAGAAATTGTTTGGTGGGGGGGATGATATGAGAAATAAAGGTGAAGAAAGATTTTATTATATTTCCTCACAATTACAGCCCACTGACAAGTCCTTGATACAGGCAGAGTTGCCCTCCCTCCAGGGATCCAACTGCCTCCCAGCTTAACATTTTGCCAAGGGCAATAGGCAATCTTAGCCCAACCCCCAGGAACCTGTAAATCTCCTTTAATGTATAAAAACTGCCTTGGTACCGTCCTTTCTCTTGACCCTACAAAATACATGTTGGCAATCATCCTCCCAACTTATGACCCACCCATATACATCTGAAGGGTCTCATGCCAGAGATTTTACTAAACAGTAATAAATGACCTTTCCTAACAATAGCTAGCTCCCTCAAGGTGTTGGAAACCCTGTTTCCAAAATACCTGGGAGGCTTAAGCTATCCCTACCCTCCTCAGAACATAAAAGTATATAATAAGATTTATTTATTTATTTGTTTGTTTGTTTGACAGACAGATCACAAGTAGATAGAGAGGCAGGCAGAGAGAGAGAAAAGGAAACAGGCTCCCTGCCAAGCAGAGAGCCCAATGCAGGGCTCGATCCCAGGACCCTGGGATCATGACCGGAGCGGAAGGCCGAGGCCTTAACCCACTGAGCCACCCAGGCGCACCATGAAAGTATATAATAGGTCACTTCTCATGATCCCAGGACAACTCTCTCTGCCCACAGGTCCTGTCCTCCAGCTTTAATAAAACCACATTTTTACACCAAAGGTCTCTCAAGAATTCTTTATTGGTCATCAGTATTGGAACCCTAATGCCTTTTCTGCCTCATCTATAGGGAAGAGAGATGACGCCAGACATTATCTTTTTTTTTTTTTTTTTTAATTTATTTATTTGTCAGAGAGAGAGGGAGAGAGAGCGAGCACAGGCAGACAGAATGGCAGGCAGAGGCAGAGGGAGAAGCAGGCTCCCTGCCAAGCAAGGAGCCCGATGTGGGACTCGATCCCAGGACGCTGGGATCATGACCTGAGCCAAAGGCAGCTGCCTAACCAACTGAGCCACCCAGGCATCCCCAGACATTATCTTTTAATTTATTTTATTTTATTTTATTTTTTAAGATTTTATTTATTTATTTGACAGACAGAGGCCAGAAGTAGGCGGAGAGGCAGGCAGAGAGAGAGAGAGAAGCAGGCTCCCCGCCGAGCAGAGAGCCCAATGTGGGGCTCAATCCCAGGACCCTGGGATCACGACCGGAGCCAATGGCAGAGGCCTCAACCCATGAGCCACCCAGGCGCCCCGACATTAACTTTTTAGATCATGAAGTGTTGTCCCAACAGATTGGCAAACCATTGTTGGACATGCATTTCCTATTTCCTGCGAATATATGTCCCCTGTTTGAAATTCTAAATCCTCCCTCCTTCTCCTGTCACAGTGGCATGGGAGTTCCAGTCACCTGTCTTTCAGTCTCATGTCCTTCAGTTTCCCATAATTAAGATTTTTTTTTAATCTCCTTAAATTGTCTCACATCTTTTTAATTATTAACCGGCCAAAATGAAGATGGAGCAAGAAAACCAAGTTTTCCTCTCCTAAATTCACCTCTGCTGAATGACCCAATCTCCACACTTCAGACCCCAAATCTAATGTGAACATGGAGCTGGGGATCAAGAGGAACAGCAGCTTCATCACTTCGCCAGCAAAGGAAGCCTCAGCAGGTCAGGCCAGCAAACCTGCAGCGCACCTGGAGAAGGGACTGGGGTTTGTAGGGAAATAGAGAATCTCATCAGTTTCCGTAGGAATTGTGTCTGCACTGCCTGCCCTGTTCACCGTGTTGTCAGGGCAGAACCAGTTTCCTGAAACAAAGAAGGGCTGAGAAGTGGAGAGGGGAGGTTTGGAGGGAAGAGGGAAAGTGTCATTTAGTTTGAAATGGAGTCTCCCTGAAGCATTAATGCAGCCATTTTCATTTCTGTTCAGCTTGATGCACTGAAGTGGTTTCCATTTGAGTCACCAGGACAGCTGTAGGAAGACCACTTCATATGTTCCAGTGAGAAACTATTTGGTATTTTCTAGCATGGGTAAAATAATTAAAAAGGCTAAAACACCATATTTCGTGGAGAATGTTGAGGAATCCGAATTCTCCTATATTCCTGATGGTATGGTAAAAGTACATTCAGTTTGGAATACTATTTTGGAGTTACATATGAAAATAAATATTTACCTAATGAAGGGGAGCATTTTGAACCCCCTAAAATACATCTCTGGCTTAAGGATTATATTAGGCTGGTATTTTAAACAAAGTGTAAAAGAAAAGCTCTGAAACCCAGGATTCCCTTTGTGAGGGACTTTGCATTGATAAGGGAAAACTTCATTTTAAGGGTGTCTCCCCCTGTGTAGCAGAAAGAGGGAGAAGGTTTCAGTCTCCAGAAACTCTGATTAGTGGAGAAGACGTGGATCTAAATGTGGTCACAACCACAGCCTTGGTTTCCTTTCTTCTTGGGCTGTCCACCCCAGCTGCTTTCCAATAGCATCACCTGTGCAGTTTCAAGAAGAATCTTCTCTGCTGCCCCTCCCCCTCTGATTCTACCCATCCATTTGGTGGAAACAACATTGTTGTGTTACTAAGGGTGGCAGGAGATTCTCAGTGGGCCAGAGGTAAGCACAAGGGCTTCTGGTGGTTTTATGGGAGTGGAGAGCAGAGTTTGGTTCACAGAGAGGTAAGGTGGTCTCTGCTGCGTGAGTCTGGGAGGGTCAGGTCCATGCAGCGCATGGTTCCTATGCTGAAGCTTAATTTGTGGGCATTTCATGGGAGGGGAGCCCCGTGAAAGCTGAGAAGGAAAATTCAAAGATTAGTCTGGCAGTAAGAGCTTATTTGAATAGCTCCTGACACAATGGAGTAAGAATTTGGGCCTTTTCTGTGTTTCAGTGTCCTGATCTAGGGAAGCAGTTTTGGTAAGAGAAATCTATGTTCTTGGGAGGCTGACCCATCCAGCAGGGAATCCCTGTCTCGGTCCCAGGCCCATTCCTGGTTTCCACCACTTTCCCGCCATCCATGGCCACCAGAGTGGCACAGATGCAGAATTAATTGTGTGTAAACTCCCACCTTTGTTTGTGCCCAGGACTCAGACCCTGGGAGATTAGTCACCCTCCTCTGAGCCCACTGGTATTAAATAAACTCCAATCCCCATTGTCTCCCAGGGCCGCTCGGTTCTTCTGCAGGATCCAGCCTGGTTCCAGAAGAGTTTCCAGGTGCACAGACTCTGTTGGTGGCCTGAAAGGCATTTTCTCCTGATGCTGCTGTGATTTACCCAAAGATATTGTGAGAAAGAAATCTAGAGGAGGAGGTGAAAGAAAAAATGACCAGTTCTCAGGTAAGCCTGGTGTCCCAGTAGAGACCATGTCATGTTTTCCTCCTAAAATTCCTCACTTTTAGAAATTGCAAATGTTGGTTCCTATAGTTCTGATGTTTCTCCCTTCTGTTTTCACCTATTTTGAAGATCTTTCCAGAAATGATACTCAAGGCCAGGTCTTCAGAGCCCTTCTCCTCTGTATCCCAGATCCTTGTCTCCCATGTCTCCAATGTGCCTTACAATAGGACAGCAGAAGCGTCACAGGAGTTAAAGTCCTGCAAGCATTGAAAATAGTTTCTGAGTGACAAATGCACAGGGGGAAGCCTGTGTCTGTGATTCTGCTGTTGCTGAGGTCTGGTCCAGGAAGGTCAGTGAGGGAAAACCTTTCTCCTTTAGGTCCCATGTGATGAGGGAGCAGGAGGCTGGCTGAGAACAGAGCAGGGGCTGGCACCTTGCACCCCCTCTCTCCCACTCCCCTTGGTAATATGTGTGACATTTCACAGGCACCCCTGACTGCCCTAAAAGAAGAGCAAATGGTTATCTTGCAGAGATCACAGTCCTGCAAGGCAGGAGTCTCTCTTGGTTTACAAATGTCCTTGAGATTTACAACAAAGAAGTTGCCTTATCAATAGCCCAATTTCCAAAGATACATAACTCAGTTCCTCAAGCCCTAACGTCACCCTCCCCTCCATAAAAAAACCGAAGGAGATGGAGGTAGAAGGAAAAGTAAATAAAGTTAAATTTCTTTTAAAGACCTAAATCTCACTAACAAGGACGTTTGATAGCAGGAATGTAACATTCCACCAGGAGACTCCCAATTGTCTTTATGTTAGTGCCTCATTAGAGGGAAAGTGGCCTTGGCTTGATAGTAACCAGGACTTCCATATCCTGACAGTCTTCTTTATCCCAATAGCCCTTCTGAACACCCCTTTGTCCTCACCTACCCAACTCCTGTGTATATAACCAGCCACTCCTCACAACCCGGGGCAGCAGCATCTCCGTCTGCCCACGGGTCCTGTCCCCGTGCTTTAATAAACCACCATTTTGCACCAAAGATGAGATTCTGTCCTTCTGTCTCCCTGGCCCTTGCACTAAAGTGTAAATGAATCTGTAATTAAGATTATACTGCCTCATAGGAGACATGGAGACTCTGTTGTCTAAATGTGGTGTCTCTGGGGCACCTGGGTGGCTCAGTGGGTTTAGCTGCTGCCTTCGGCTCAGGTCATGCTGCCTCTCTGCCTACTTGTGATCTCTCTCTGTCAAATAAATAAATGGAATATTAAATAAATAAATAAACAAACAAACAAACAAACAAATAAATAAATAAATGTGGAGTCTCTGCCGGTCAGGTGGGGACCCCGAACCTGGGTCCATAATTGGGTGGAGGAAGTCACGTGGGATTGAAGAGTTCCCCTGAGGCAGAACCACACTCTTCGCAGTTCACGGAATATCCTGCGGGAGGCAGGAGGCAGGTGGCAGAGGAGAGAGAGGCTCTGTGCATGGAGCAGTGCATGCGGTGGGGGCTGTTTTATTGCGGGAAGGTGAGGATTTAGGCGGCTCAAGGAAGTTTCCCTCATCTGGGCACTGTCCCTGGCTGTCAGTAGTTCATTGGTTAGTTCGGGCCTGTGACTCCTTTGAGCTGAGGCCCCTGATGGGCCTCTCTGGGTTCAGCAAGGGGGTCACTGTGGGCCGTTCTCCATGCCTTTGTACAAGCCTGCTTGCCTCATAGCAGCCCCTACAGAGACTGTAGGTGATTCAACTGTATATATCCTCTGTTTTCATGAGATTCGTAGTCTGAATTCCTGTTTTCAGACCACAAAAAAAAAAAAAAAAAAAAAATACCAGTGATGTTGTGTCCTTGGGTGCGCCTTGGCACTGAGATCACTTTTCTTTATCTCTTCTCCCCAAAAGCATGTTGGCCATCATCCTCCATGCATGTCCCCCAATGATACAGATCGGCAGGGTCTTCTGTCTAAGGTTTCACTCAACAGTAGTAAGTGATCTCATCACACCAGCCGGGTCCTCAAGGTCCTGAGAACCTTGCTTTCAGGTTCCTCAGTGATGGCTGCGCTCCTGAGCCACTCACCATTATAGTGCAGAATGACTTCCTGCTCACACCCCAGTGCAGCACCTCTGATCCGTAGGACCTGTGCATCATCAGAAAGACCACAGCTTTTGCACCAAAGACATCTCAGTAATTGTTTCTTCATCATCCACTCCCATGCCCCAAGATTTCACATCAGAAACATGTCAAGAATTTTTTCTTGACCATTGGCTCCACTCCTGCATGCCAACAGTTTGCAGTGGACAAAGAAGGCCATGACTTTTGTGTAGTTAATAGAGTTGACTTCAGGGAATTAAAGGAGTGAATATTCTCAACTAGCAGCTCTCTGCCCAATAGGCTTTTCTTTTACCCCACACCCATGTCAGGGAGAAGGAAAGGTAAGGTCTGGCTCTACGTAGTGACACTAACTTCCTCCTCCATCTTAGGGACCATCGTGAACTCTGTCAATGGCCACTTGATGACTGTGGTATTTATTTCAGAAACTGCTGACATTCATGGAATTCTCTCAGGAGGAGTGGGGACACCTGACCCACACTCAGCGGGAACTGTACAGGGATGTGATGCTGGAGAACTATAGACATCTCCTCTTCTTGGGTGAGGAAGTCTCCTTCCAGATTTCCCAAACCCAACTGAGGGTTTTGTTCCTTCCCGTGAAGACTGCCTCTTGGGAGACTTCTCTCTGAATGACTGGAATTTGGATCCAAGCAGAAAGGGAAATAAGTAGGGGTTTGTAGATGGAGAGAAAAATCTTCATGATGTTTCTTTTCAGCCTTGGCTTCTCCTTCCTCAAGGTAACATCCCTGTTGTAGATGAGTGGCAGTTCTTAACATCTAGTGACACAGATTGGTGCTGCTCACATCTTAAACTGAAATGTCCCCTGCTTATTACCATGTCTACTACTTGGAAGTGGAGGTCAGGATGTGAACACTGGAAATGCCTCCTGTGTGTTCTAAAGGGACTGTTGGGGAACAGCTTTGGGAAATCATTTTCTAGAATTCTACAGTGTCCTTTCTTCTTTGCTGAACACAAGCCTGATGGGAAGTTAGAATCCGCAGCAATAGTCACTTTTCCTTTTTCCTCATAAACAGGTCTCACTGTGTCAAATCCAGAACAGATTATGTTTTTGGAGCAAGAGAAGCAGCTCTGGGATGTGAAGAGAAAGGAAACTGTAGGCTTCCATCCAGGTAAGTGGGAATGAATGATGCAGAAAACATAGGGGAGGTCCAAGTCTGATAGAGGAAGGTAGACCTTAAGCTGTGGTTTGAATCTCTCTCCTTGAATAAAGATTAATTGGAGACATGCCCAGTTTCTTTTTTCTCTCTCTCCCAGAGGGACATCTGCTTTCCAACATTATCAAGCTCTTAGATTTCTCTAGGGATTCTCCTTCAGCTCCAGTGATGGTCTGTTATGTCCACAAGGAGGGTCAGGAGACTGCTTGGAGGGAGAGTGCCCCCTAAACTGAGAGCTTCTCCAGGTTGGACATTTGCCTTCAGCTTTGGTCATAATCCAGGGTCCTGGGATAGGGCCCCGCATAGGGGATGCTGATTGGCGGGATGCTGATTCTCCCTCTCCCACTTCCCCTTCCTGTGTTCCCTCTCTTGCTCTGTCTCTCTCTGTCATATTAATAAATTAAAAAAAAAAAAAAAAACTGAGACTCAAGAACTTCATCAGATAACAAAGCACCTTCCAAAAATGGAGAGTGTGTAGTTTTATTTCCCTTCAAAAGTTCTTTTTTAAAAATATTAACTAATACAGAACTGCCTGGGTGGCTCAGTGGGTTAAGCAACTGCCTTTGGCTCAGATCATGATCCCAGGGTCCTGGGATCGAGTCCCGCATCAGGCTCCTCACTCAGTGGGGAGCCTTCTTCTCTGTCTGCCTCTCCCTGCCACTCTACCCCCTTGTGCATTCTCTCTCTTACTGACAAATAAATAAATAAATAAATAAATAAATAAATAAATAAAATATTAACTAATACAGAAACTTCCACTCTCTGTGTTCTATTCCTCAGGGGTGGAACAATGTCTCTATTTGTTTCCTAGCCTTCCCACATAAATAATGCTATTGGGGAACTAGAGTATTTAGAACTCAGATCTTGTAGCCTTTCATCATAAAGCCCCAGTCATTACCTAACTCAAAAAATGAGCTTTATGCTTTTTGTCAATAAAGTTATGTGTATATTTTTATGTATTTGGATATCATACATACATACTCTGTGATTCCTACTGTCGAATTTCTCTCCTTGGTGAGTGGTCAGTGAATGTTGGACTATGTCTAGATGAGTTGTCATCAACACGGAATTAATTTCATCAGGTATTTGTGGGTGAATTTTGATTCTCTCTGCATGAAAGAAAAGACTTTCTTGAATTGAAAATAATTTTGAAACATTTTATAGCTCTGTACTGTGTTTCGGTATTAAATAAGAAATATATATTTTAATTTTAATTTTAGTATTATACCATGATATACCTTGGTACCTTCCTCATTAACTTTTGTTACTTCTGTATTTTCATTGTGGTTACCTTACAGATTGCTTAAAACAACTTAGAGGTAAAACAAAGATTTTACATCTCATACCGTCAACTGCACACAAAACTTTTCATCCCGTCTCTACCCCTGCACCCACTATGTTAACGATATCACAGATTCTGTCTTTAGGTCGCATGACTTACTACCTACATCAAAGATTTTTATACTCTTTTAAAAACAAAATTCTGTAGCAGAAATAAACGTCAGGGATACCTAATTACAACACTTACAACACTATAGGTTTGTGTAATTATCTAAATATTTATGTTTAGAAGACAGCTTTGTGTCCTCATGTGGTTGCAGTTTGCAGTTTCTGTATAGAATCCTTTTCATTTCATTGAGAGCATGTTCCTTTTACATGTCTCTGAGGACAGGTCTACTGGTAAACTTAGAGCATTTTTACCTGGGAATGTCTTCATTTCTACATCTGTGGAAAAGAGTTTTGCCCGATAAAGTATACTTCGTGGCCATTTTTTATTTTGCAGTACCTGAGTACTCGATGTCGGTGCCAGTCCTGTCGGACCCACTGAGAATCATAGAGGAGAAGCTTGCAGTTTTTCCCTATTGAATAGGTTAGATTTCAGCTTTTCACACATCTGTGGCATTCATTAGGTTGAGGGGTTTCCTTCTCTCTCTCCATTGAGTGTTTTTAATGTGACATGTTGTCCACTGTGCCCATATTTGTATTCTGTCTCCCTTAATATGATCATGTCATTTTTGATCTTCATTCTCTTAACATGGAGTCTTCAAGTTATGGTTTTCGACATGTTGGAGCGCCCTTAACTCCTGGACTGTTTCCTACTTGATGATCTTGTAAAAAGGGGGAATGTACTGTTGATTCAGATTGCTATTGATTGTGGGCTTTGAGTGACTATTCCTCACAGGTAGAGTTTTGCAAACTTCGTCATTTGTAGTGTCTTCCTCTAGCTTGCATGAGCTGGTAATGCTGGTGCCACAGAGTGTTCTGCTAGTTTCCCTGATCGTCACTCCTTGGAAATGTTTGAGGAGATTTGCAGGCCTTTCTTCTTCAGTTTCTGTCTGTATATTAACCGAATTCATCTAGCACACAATTTTTGTTTATTGGGAGTTTTTTTTCTTTTATTCATCCTTCATTCTGCTTTGTGCCTATAGATCAGTTATTTATTATTATTTTTTGGGTAATGGAGTCTAAACTGGTTATACATTTCTGTTGAAATTCATACTCATCTTTTGGTATGAATTCGTGGGCACTGATTACCCATTGTTGCTTTTATAAGTACTTTTATTCCTACAGTCATTTATACTATATCTACCTTTACTTCTTCACCTGTCATTTTAGTCGGTCTTTTCTCTATGACTCTTAATTTAGTTCATAAGTTGTCAATTATGCTGATCTTTTCTGACAAATGACTCTTCCTATTGTTGATATATTCCTATTTTTTCGTACTCTGGTTCATTTAAGTTTTCTTTTTCAGTTTCCATCATTCTGCTAATTTTGCACTCATGTAACCTTTTTCCTGATGGTTAGAGATAAAAGAAATTGATTTTTAAGACAGCAAATATGCGTGACCATACCGCAGAATTATATATTAGTATATATGGTCAGTATGTTGTGTGCCATGTTATGTTTCCATGGAGAAATGAAGTCCTGATGAGTCCTTCTCAGCCATCTTTCTGACATTGTCTGATTGACTTGATGCTTCTATATTAGCATTCAAGGGTATATTCTTCTGAATGTAGTAAGTGCAATGATTTTATTTTATTTGAAATCTCTCAGCTATATCCTCATCTGACATGCAGAGTTTCCCCCTAAAGTGCAGCATAGAAGGTTCTTTCCAGAACAGACCAATGCACAGATGCAAACATAGTGCTATTGAGATTTTACACTTACGCACACACTGGGGCAATGATGGGGACAGTGGAGGGCATCAAAGAAATCCTGGATGATACACCCAAATGATGGCAATTGCACTTAATGAGAATCTCACTGCCCCAAATGGTGAAGGATATAAACTGCTGTGGAAAACCTCGCTTTTTAAGTGAACTGTTTCTGCAAAGCAGTGTGCTTCTGTCAGCACAAGCTCCAACCAGATATTCAAACATAGCTATTTGTGGACAGACCATTTGGAACATCTGAAAAGTAACCTAGTCCATGATAAGAATAATGATTTGAGCCATGTGGAAGATAGGATTGGCCTTACCTTTCAGCCAGATGTTTCTAATCATCAGAAATTTAGAAATGTAGAACAAAGTGCTCAGTGGGATCCATTCAAGAGGCACTTCATAGAGGGGTCAACCCTCCAGAGTGACCAGAGGGTTTCCACTGGAGTGAGAATTGCTCAGTGCACTGAATCTCAGAAAACATTGAACCAGGGTTCCAGTGCTCACAGATGTGTCAGGGCTAGGTTGCATCTGTGCAACCATTATGAATGTGATAAATGTGGGGAAGGCTTTCATCCAAGCTCTAACCTCAGTATACATAATGGTCACCATTTGGGACACAGTCCTCATAAATATAATGAATACGGGAAAGCTTGTAACCAGTCCTCTAGTGTTGGTGATCATCAGAGAATTTGTGAGGGAAAAAGCCCATTCACATCTAATAAACCAGGGACCATGTTTAGTCAGTCATCAAGCCTAAACATCAATGAGATAATCCTTTGGGGAAAGGAAACTTACATTTTTAGGGAATGTGGTAAATCCTTTGACTGCCACCCAACACTATCTCAACATTAGCAAATGCATACTGGAGAAAAAATGAAATATGAAGAAGGTGGTCCAACCTTTAAGGACTGGTCATCAATAAATGGACATAAGCAAATCTGTACTGCTAATGTCAAAAATTTGAAAAGTCACTTAACCACAGCTCAAAGCTTATGCAACATTGTAGAATTCATACTGAAGAGAAACCTTATCAACGTGAAGAATGTGGGAAGGCCTTTAAACAGAGCTCAGTGCTGACCTGACATCAGATAATTCATACTGGAGAGAAACTTTACAAATGTCAAGAATGCGGCAAGGACTTTAGGTGGCCCTCAAACCTTACTCAACATCATATAATTCGTCCTGGAGAGAAACCTTACAAATGTCCAGAATGTGGCAAGACCTTTAACTGGTCTTCAGACCTTACTCAACATCCCATTATTCATACAGGACTGAACACTTTACAATGTCAAGTATGTGGTAAGACTTTCAACTGGTATTCAGACCTTACACAACATCACCAAACTCACAGTAGAGAGAAACCTTACCAATGTCAAGAATGTGGTATGGCCTTTAACCAGGCTTCAGCCCTTACTCATCATCATAGAATTCACAGTGGAGAGAAAACTTACCAATGTCAAGATTGTGGCAAGTCCTTTAAACAGAGCTCAGCACTTACCCAACATCACATAATTCATACTGGAAAAAAACCTTACAAATGTCAAGAATGTGTGAAGGTCTGTGTGTGTGTGTGTGTGTGTGTGTGTATGTGTGTGCACAAGAATCAATTAGATGGAGGACCTTTATTAGGAAGAGAGATGATCATGATGTGGGAAACAAAGGCAAAAGAAAACATACTAATATCCTTATACCTACACGTTATTGACATATCCTTGAAACAGGCAGAATGACATTCCTCCAGGGACTCAAGTGCCATGATGCTAATAGTTTGCTAATGGGAAAAGACAATCTTGACCTGAACTACCTAACCCCCATCATGATCTTGTAAGTCTACTTTAACATAAAACATTTCCTTCGTAAACTTCCCCTTTCTCTCAAACCCCCTAGTTACCTATTGGTAAACATCCTCCAAGCAGATGGCCCATAGATAAACATCAGAAGGGTCCCATGACTAAGGATTTTTGGTTAGTAATAAATGACCTTTTCCCAAGAACTGATAGCCCCCTCAAGGTCCTGGATACCTTGCTTCCAAAATTCGTTAGATACTTGTGCTATCCCAAACCCCCTCAAACTTGAAAGTATATAATGGGCCACGCCTAATGACAGAGTGTGGATTTCTTTCCCTGTTCCCATGCTTTCCAAAATCAACTTTTGCACCATAGACACCTCGATAATTCTTTCCTTGCCATGGGTATCAAACCATAACATTCTTTCCTACATGGATACCAGAGATTAACAGTTTATATCACAAACAGTTGCCTACCTATAACAGACATATGAAAGAATTTTCAACATCATTAGCCATCAGGGAGATTCAAATCAAAACCACATTGAGATACTACCTTACACCAGTTAGAATGGCCAAAATTACAAGATAGGAAAGAAGTTTTGGAGAGGATGTGGAGATAGGGGGACCCTCTTACACTATTGGTGGGAATGCAGTCACATTGGAAAACAGTGTGGAGATTCCTCGAGAAATTAAAAATAGAGCTACCCTATGACTCTGCAATTGAATTCCTGGGTATTTACCCCTAAGATACAGATGTAGTGAAAAGAAGGGCCATTGATACCTCAGTGTTCCTAGCAGTAATGGCCACAGTCACCAAAGTGTGCAAAGAGCCAAGATGACCTTCAACACCCCAATGGATAAATAAGCTCTGGTCCAGGGGCACCTGGGTGGCTCAGTGGGTTAACGCCTCTGCCTTCAGCTCAGGTCATGATCACAGGGTCCTGGGATCAAGCCCCACTTCAGACTCTCTTCTCAGCAGGGAGACTGCTTCCTCCTCCCTCTCTGCCTGCCTCTGCCTACTTGTGATCTCTGTCTGTCAAATAAATAAATAAAAAATCTTAAAAAAAAAAAAGAAAAGAAGCTCTGGTCCATATATACAATGGAGTATTATGCCTTCATCAGAAAGGATGAATACCCAACTTTTGTATCAACATGGATGGGACTAGAGGAGATTATGCTGAGTGAAATAAGTCAAGCAGAGAGAGTCAATTATCACATGGTTTCACTTATTTTTGGAGCATAAGGAATAACATGCTTCTCAGTAGGAGAAGAAGAGGATAAATGTGTTGGAGGATATCAGAGGGGGAGATGAAGCATGAGAGACTGTTGACTTTGAGAAAGAAACTGAGGGTTATGGAGGGGATGGGGTGGGGGTGTTGTGTGAGCTTCGTGGTAGGTATTAAGGAGAGCATGTATTGCATGGAGCACTGGGTGTGGTGCATAAACAATGTAGAAACATTGGAAAAAATAAAATTGCAAAAAAAAAAAAAAAGAAGAAGTAGAAGAGTTGCCTACCTTGAGGACAAACAATTGTTTGATAAATATTTCATCTTTCCTTTCTCCTCTGAATATAATCCCCTCTTTGGAAATTCGAAATCCTACCTCCTCCTTCTTAAGTCACAGAAGCTTTAATCACCTTGTAAGGATCTATTTAGTAAGAGGTTTTCAATAAATTTAACCTGTCTCTGCTCCCTTTGCCCCAGAGGATTTACTTAAAAACAAGTCCCGGAAACCAGCTCCACCATAACAAACAAAGCACAGGTACAAGGGTGGGTCAGGCCAGGTGGTGACAACGGATCAGAGGGGGGTTGCATACTGTTTCCCTAGCTACCAAGCAGTCTGGACCCACCCTTTTGACACATTTGGGGCGCGAATTCTGACCAAGGTGATAGGCTGCTTCAAATGTCTACAAAGGTAAACTGTAATTCAATAGGTTGTAGCATCACTGTGGAGTTTCTTGTATGTGTGACAATCTCATTGGACACCTGTGTGTGGCCAGGCCCAACCGCATGGCCTTTGCCCTTAAAACCTAGTCTGTGAAAGGAAAAGTGTCGCCCTCTATTGTAAGAGGTGCATCCCCGACGGTCCGGTTAGATTCTTGATACTTGGTGCGAAATAAATCTTTGCTTCACCTTCGCTTTATATCAGTCATACTCCTTTAATCTCAGACCCATTATTGGGGCATAACACTCCTCTCTTTGAGCCTCATGTCTTTCTCATTCCCATAATTAAGAACTTCATTATTTTCTCTACTGAAAATGTCTTACATCATTTTAAGTCTTAGACCAGCTGAAGAATTGAGAACAGCACAGGAAAAATAAAACTTCCTCTCCTCACATTCATTCTGTTGTGTTAACTGATCTCCAAGCTTCAGACCCGGAACAGAATGTGCAGCGGGAGCTTCATGGCTTTGCCAGCCAAGGAGGCCTCAGCAGTTCAGGGCCTTCAAACCTGCAGCCCACCTGGAGAAAGAGGCCAAGGGTTTTTTGGGAGATGCTAGATAATGGCCAATTTCCAGAAGAATTCGTTTGTGCTGCCAGCCCTGTTCATCATGCTGTCAGGGTGGAACCAGGTTCCTGAAACAAAGGGCTGAGAAGTGAGAAGTCTATGGGGAAGAGAAAGGTTACTTTTTTGGAAATGGAGTCCCACTGAAGCATTAATTGCTTTTTTCTTTGTTCAACTTGATGCCTTTCAAGTGGTTTTCATTACAGTCACCAAGATAGTTGTCAGAAGACTGCATATTTTACTCTGAGAAACCACTGTGTTTTCTAAAAGGGCTAAAATAAAGAAAAAGGATGACATCCAATTTTCCTGAGAATGCTGAGAATTAGATTTCTCGTATATTGCTGATGGGAGGGTAAAAAAAAAAATGGAGTGTGGAAAACTGTGCGGCAGATCCTTATGAACAGAAACACTGAAGGAGAATAGATTGTCACCCTAAAATATGTATTTTTGGCCTGAGCTTTATTTTCAGCTGGTTATTTTGAATCAAAGGCAGATAAAGAAAGAGCTCTGAAATCCTGTGTTTACTTTGAAAGAGACATTTGCATTTATACTGGAAAGTTCAGTCTGTCAGTGGTCTCCCTCTGGGTAGCAGAAAGAGGGAGAAAGTGTCAGTCTCCGGAAACTCTGATGGTGGAGAAGGCAGGGCTCTCACTCTGTTCCCAGCCCCAGCCTTGGTTCCCTCTGCTTGTCCTGGTCACCTCCCCAGTTCCTTCCCAGCAGGATCACCTGTGGAGTTTCAGGAAGGATATTCTCTGCGGGCCTCCCCCTCAGATTCCGTCTGTTGGTTTGGGCAAAAACAACACTGTTGTGTTAATTAAGGGCTCCAGGAGATTCTCAGTGAGGCCAAGGGGGAGCCCGAGGGCTTTTGGTGGGTTTCTGAGAGTGTATTTGCTGCTGGAGAGGTGACAGGATCTCTGCTCCTGGGGAAGGTTGTGTCCCTGCAGCCCACGGGTTCCGATGCTGACGCTGAAGTTGTGAGTGGCGGTGGGAGGGGACCCCTCCCTCCCCACAAAGCAGGTGGGGAAAATGCAGGGATGGGTGTCCTCATGGGAGCTCACAGTTTCTGAGCTGCTCCGGACACAAAGGGCTGGGAAGTTGGGCCTTTTCTGCATCTCCAAGTCCGGCCCGCGGACGAGCGGTGTGAAGAGAAGGAGCTCTTGTTGCTGGATTTCAGGGCATTTTCTCCTGATGCAGCTGTGATTTCCCACAGATCCCTCGTGAGGACGAAATCTAGATGTGGAGGCGAAGGCAGAAATGGCCCGTTCACAGGTGAGCCTGGTGTCCCCGCGGAGCCGTGTCCTCTGTTTCTTTGCAGACCCTCGCATTTAGAAGCTGCAGATGCGGATGCCTCAAGTACGGATGCTTCTCCCCTCCACGTTGACCTCTTTTTAAGACCTGGTCAAAAGTGATAACTCAGTGTTAGGTCTTTAGAATGCTTCTCTATTTCCCAGAGCCTTCTGTCCTGTCCCCATCCTGGCTTCGATAGTGCATCAGCCATTGTCACATTGACTTAAAGTCCCCCAAGGAATGACAATATTTCGATGGTGGCAGATCTGGAGGGGAAGGTGTCGATTCTGAAATTCCTGTGGCTGATGAGGTCTGGTCCTGGGATATCAGGGACGGAAAGCATTTCTCGTTCGGGCTCATCTGGATTCTTGATCAGCTGTGTGCAGCCAGGCACGAAGGAAATGCGGACAGAAGCTCGGTGGGTATGAGTCCAGAAAAAACTTGGAAAGTTCCCATTCTAAGAAAGGGTGTGTGTGTGTGTCTCCATCTTTAGCACGTGAAAGGTTTTCTGCTTAAAATCCACTCAAGAGGGTGCCTGGGGGCTCATTCAACTGAGTTTGGACTCATGGTTGCAGCTCAGGTCGGCATCTGAGGGTCCGGGACTGGTATCCCTGCTTCTGGTTCTGTGCCCTGAGGGGAGTCCGCTTGACATTCTCTTTCTCCCTCTACTGCACTTCCCCATCTCTAAAATATAAATCAATCTTGGGGGCCGAGGGTGGTTCCGTTGGCTAAGAGTCTGCTTTCGGCCTTCAGCTCAGGTCATGATCCCAGGGACTGAGATCCAGCCCCACATCAGGCTCCCAGGTTCCCAGGTGAAGAAGTTGTAGAGTATAGGTGAGGTTTGGTGGGGTGAGGTCCGGAGCCGATGACCAAGAAAGAATTCTTGAGACATCTTTGGTGCAAAATGGTGGTTTATTAAAGCACAGGGACCGGACCCGTGGGCAGGAAGAGCTGCTGCCCCACTATCCTGAGGAGTGGCTGATTATACACAAGGGACTTGGGTAAGTGAGGACAAAGGGGCTGTTCAGAAGGGCTATCAGGGTAAAGAAGACTGTCAGGATATGCAAAGCCTGGTTATTGTCAAGCCAAGGCCGTTTTCCCCTGTAATCTGGTACTAACAAGACAATTGGGAGTTTCCTGGGAATGTCACATTCCTCCTATCAAACATCCTTGTTAGTGAGATTTAAGTTTAGAAGAAATTTAACTTTATTTACATTTCCTTCTACCTCAGCTTCCTTCAGTTTTTATGGAGGGGAGGGCGACATTAGGGCTTGAGGAACTGAGTTACTTGCCTCTGGAAATTGGGCTATTGGTAATGATGAAGTCCCAGAACCTAAGTCAGGTTCGGTGGGGTGAGGAGGTTCGGAGCCGACGACTAAAGAAAGAATTCTTAAGACGTCATTGGTGCAAAGTGGTGGTTTATTAAAGCATGGGGACAGGACCCGTGGGCAGGAAGAGCTGCTGCCCTGGGTTGTGAGGGTGGGCATGTTATATACCCCACGGTTGGGGGAGGTGGTGAAGGAATGGGAGGTTTCAAAAGAGTTCTCACATGTTAGGGAGGGCCTACAAGGTGCCGGGGGGAAGTCTTTGCCCTTATGGCTTGATCAATGTCGTCTTTAGGTCAGGCACTAACATCAAGATAATGGGGGATTCTTGGTGGGGCATTATGATCCGGCCATCATTTACATTCCTTTCTACCCCAGTTTCCTCCAGTTTATGGTGGGAGGGGGACATTAGGGCTTCAGGAACCAAGAGTTATTTGTCTCTGGAAATCTGTGCTATTGATAAGGTAACCTCCCTGTTCAGGTCTCTAGGACATCTTGTAGAGCAAGGGAGATTCCTGTTCTACAGGATTGCGATCCCTGCAAGTTAACTATTTATCGTTTTTTGGCAGTCAGGGGTGCCTGAGGGATGCTACACAT